>NW_019154089.1:22758723-22859107 GCF_002288905.1 Enhydra lutris kenyoni
AATAAAATCTTTAAAAAAAAAAAAAAAAAGAAAGAAAGAAAAATGTTGAACAAAATCCTACTAAGAATACAACATGTATGGTTATTAGGCATAATGTGAACTTTAAAGTGAAATGCCAAAGAAAAGTAAATACTTAATTAAACCAAATTACATAATGTTTAAATTTGAGGCATCGATCAACAGACTAGGCGGAAAGCTAGAGTTGACACAGAGGTGTATAGGACCACCCAAATTTATGGATGCTGTACTACTTTGGTGACTGCTATTGAATGCATTCTATTCTGGGATTGAGTGATGTTTGAGTTATTTGAGCTAACAAGATTTAAGAAGTTTTTTAAAGCTACCCTGTATTTTTCTTTCTTATAACCTTTAAAACCAGAAGAAAAAATAGAGACAACAGCAGAGAATTTAACTAATGACTCATTTATGTGTTAATTCTAAAGCATCATAGTGCCATAACCTTAACAAATAACATATTAGTAACTCACCTCTTCTTTGTTATTCTAATTTAGGAGAGTCTAAGGACATTCTAAGACATACAGTATGCCAAGAAAAAGGGTGCTCAACACATTTCACTACTAACAGTTGTTACTGTAAAGTTGCAAAAGCTATAACTTTTTAAATCACTCAGGTTTACTACTATAAACATAATAATTCTGCATTTACTACCTAGCTGGGA
This sequence comes from Enhydra lutris kenyoni, assembly GCF_002288905.1. Lineage (NCBI taxonomy): Eukaryota > Metazoa > Chordata > Mammalia > Carnivora > Mustelidae > Enhydra > Enhydra lutris. The sequence continues at coordinate 22,759,403 of NW_019154089.1, forward strand.
ATTTTCATCTATGGTTTCAGGAAATTTCAATGAAATTCAATCTAACAACTATTTGGAAATATATCTATTTTGTTTCCTCTTCCTCTCTCTTACTATTTATAGATCCCTAGATTGTAAGGGTCCTTCTTCCAGTACATATACTAATGGGCTAGCCATATGATACATTGTAGTTGTCCAGTGAAACATTTCTCTCCTTATTTATTACTATATAAGAAACAAACTTAAATCCATCAAAAAAAAAAAAAAAAACCCAAAAACAAAAACAAAAAAACCTCTCTTTTCAAAGCTTTTAACAAAAGATATCACAAGATTTCAAATATGTCTTGAGATTATTGGTAAAACCTCATATTACCAAGTCTAGGTATATTCTCTGTAGGATTTATCCCTTTATATAGATGCAATCCAAAATAAATGCGACTGCATTTCTTAAGGTATTGTTTAGAAATGAGGATGGCGAAATAACAACATCATGCCTGAGCCACACACATACTTGCTTAGTGTGTTTGTGTGTGTGTATATGTATACACATGTATATGTGAATATGTATGTATGTACATATAATATGTATTTACATATAATGTTATAATATTTTTATATATGTAACGTGAATGATATATAATTTTCTTATTTTTGCTTTAGTAAAGATAATAAATGTAACTAAGTAGAAGATTAGGAAGGGTGTGGGGAATGACAGTTCACTTTTGAGCTCTGAAAATAATGATGTAACATGTCAATATCTGTGTTTTCAGCAATTTAATCATCTACAGAAGGCATAATTGCTATTATGGCCTATGTTATGTTATAATTATGTTCTGAAGCTGACATTTTTGGTTTGATGAAAATAAACAGCCACCAAGGAAGACTATTCTTTACTTCTACCAAGAAACTTGATAGTAAAAAAGCTTTCTAACCAAGGAGAAATGTAACTCAGGCTTACAATAACCTCAGACGCTGTCATTTGTCTATCAAAAAACAAACATGCATATATTCAACATGGAGAAGAAATAATACTCTTCTGTATTTCTTTGGAATTCTCAATCTTAGCAGGGTTTTGGGTGTACCAAAATAGAAACAAATTAGAAAATTCATATCCTCTGAAAAACCCCCACAAAACATCTCTTGAAGTTCAAATCCACTATTTATTAGAAATGCTCAACTGAAGTAGTTGAGATAGGGTATTTCAGATTATGCCTATACCATTAAAATTTTCTTCCAATATTATTAGTTTTTGTATAATATGGGATAATTTACTATGCCTTTTAAGAAAATCTTGTTTTATAATACAACGTTAGAGAGCATTTCATATAGTAGGTACTTGTAAATATTCTCTCTACCTTTCCAAAGAGATACCTACAAAATATGTTATGTATTAGTAAGTGATTTGTCATGTTACTTCTCTTTGTTTTCTATTTTTTAAAAGACTTTATTCATTCATTTGAGAGAGAGACAGAGAGACAAACAGAGAGAGCACAAGCAGGGGAAGATGCGAGGGAGAGGGAGAAGCAGACTCCCTGCTAAGCTGGGAGCCCAATGTGGTTCTCAGACCCAAGACCCTGGGATCATGAACTAGTGGAAGGCAGACACTTAACCATTTGAGCCACGAAGACATACCTGATTTCTATTTATAATTCAAATGTTAAAAGTCAACTCTTTTCAAGATTTTTTTTTCCACAAAATTTAATGCAGCTCAGCAATAACCCAAATATTATGAGTCAATTAGAAAACACTTATTGGGTACCTACACTCTGCCTGACCCTTTGTTAGGTATTAAGAAATGTAGACATAAAAACTCTTCCCTTAAGTAGTTTTCAATCTAGTTAGAAAGACAAAAAACAACAGACAGCAGAGGAGAAAATGTAACATAAGAACAACAGCTGAATTTGAATGGTGCCAGAAATTTATAGCATTAGATTTGTCAATTACCAAAACAAATTGATGGGCTACATTACAACTCATTCTTGTAACATTTATTTGTTTTTGTACTCTAGTGTTTGGCACTAGTTACAATCTTACTGGGGGAGAAAAGATCTGATGGCATTTGTTTGAATAGTTTAACTTGATCGTTTGGAGAATGAAGGCAAGTGAATGTTCTTAATTTTTTTTTTTCATGGATTATTGACTAAATGGGGGGGAGAGAAGCTTTTTTTCTTTCACATGATTCTGTTGAAACTATATCATGAATTATTTAATTGGCTTTCCTTTCTAAGTATAATTTATTTAAAAAAATATGAAGCATTAAAACTCCAGAAAAGTCTGATAGTCTTAAAATATCACACGTTAAATTTGTCAAGCATAGGGGAAATGGGGTTGGGGGAGCTTTTAAAATGTAACTAGACAACCAACAAAAATAACAAAATTTATTTAAAATATTATACTTTTAAAAAGGTTGTGGTTAATTTAAATCCCTAAATGTAAATAAATACTATTATAAATAAATAAATTTATTTTAAAAATAAAAAGATGGGGTGCCTGAGTGGCTCAGTGGGTTAAGCCTTTGCCTTCAGCTCAGGTCATGATGTCAGAGTCCTGGGATTGAGCCCCGCATCGGGCTCTCTGCTCAGCACCCCACACCCCCGCCTGCCTCTCTGCCTACTTGTGATCCTGTCAAATAAATAAAATCTTTAAAAAATAAATAATAAAGAGATAGAAGTGATTTGATGAAAGAGAGATATGAAGGGTTGAAAATGCTAATTATGATGGTAAGGTGAAAGTGCACAAAGACATGCGAAGTGTGATAACACCTCTAAGAATGACCCTATAGCTAAAGTGAACTACCAGAAGATAAGGGCATATGGACAATATTCAATTCCTCTTGCTTCATTCAGCTTTGTATGTATACTTTGCATTTCAGGTGCTGCTACATGGTGGTAAAAATCAGTAATTTGTCAGAAAAATCATTTATGGAATACTGTGACTTCCACATAAAGATGACAGCATTCCTTAAGTGAAATAAGCCAGGAAGAGAAGATAAATACTGCATGGTATCTCTTAGATGTGTAATCTATAAAAATAAATAAACAAACTCATAGAAACAGATAATGAAAATAGATAATAGAATGGTCGTTACTCAGGGCTTGGAGATAGGGAAAATAGGGAGAAGCTGGTAAAGGTGACAAACTTTCAGCTATAAGATGAATAAGGTCTCAAGATCTAATGTGAAACATGGTAATTTTGGTTGAAAATGCTCTAATGTATAATTGAAATTTGCTAAGAGAGTGAAACTTAGGTGTTCACACACATTTGAAAAGCTAAATATGCGGGGCTGTGGACGTGTTAACTCAATGCTGGGGATCCTTTCACAAGGTAGATGCATATCAAACCATCATGTTGTACACTTTAAATAGATTATGATTCATTTGTCAATTATGCCTTAATTAAGCTGAAAAAAAAGTCCACATTCCTCTTTATACCAATCATTAGTGAGCTATTTTACGTTACAGAAACTTACGTAGAATATCAAATTTCAATTCCATTAATAAAATATATATATTATGTTGGGGTTATCAAAGGGATATTTTTCCTTTTTTAAATCAACACTAGGATATTCATATTCACAAAAGTATTTTAATAATCTTTCACAAACTATTGGAGAATAAATACTAAAATGTTTAAGACACAACTAGTAAATGTTAAAATTGAGAGTCACAAAATGAACCTTCTAGACTCCTGATCATAATATTACCCTTCTGGCTTCATTGTCCTTGCATATAATGCTTTCTTTCCCTTTGCTAGGCTGACAATTTTTTATTTATCTTAAAGAATCTCCTTTTTATGGAGATTTTCTTCCTTGAGAAGAATCTCTTCTCTAAAGCTTACCTTGACTATCTATAGGAAGATTTCTCATGTCTTTGACCAACCACTGTACTTTGTCCAGATCTTTTCGGATATGTGTTTAAATGAGAACAAATGGGTTCCTTTGGTCACCAAAATTAGTTCTTGCATGATGTATACCAAGTGTTAAATAAGCATGTGTTGAATAAACAAGGAAGTACTTTTCTCTGCCTAGGATATGTTGAGATGGATTAAAATAAAAAGTGAGTAATTAGTCTGATTTCTCCAGAATGAATTCAGGGACTGAGGAACATGAAGAAGGTGGTTATCATAGGTAGTGGGGATGGTTAACCAAAAGCCACAATGACATTAATTATGGTCATATCAGTTTCATAAAGTTAAATTTCAGGAACCAAAATGGAAATAATACAAGCTGCGATTATAATGGCTACGACTGATGGCAACAGCAAGTAGTTTTCTCGACTGCACAATTCTATGGTGGAATTTGTGGTTGCTACTAAAAGTTCAATCTTGAATTTATTTCAGTTCTACATTTTTCATAAAAATTCTTTGAGATAGACGGGCTTATTTTAATAAGTCAAATAATCACCCAGAGCACACATCTGTTACGTTCAACTGAGAGGCTTGTATAAGGTATTAGAGTAGAGATTTTTTTATAGGTGGTATAGTTGTTTTAAAAATGGGAATCCATTTTATAGACAGTAATTTATTGCATTTATATAACCAAACATACCATCCATTTCTTATTTAGTTTCCACAACATATAAAATTTAAGAGAACATGAATTAACTGAATGGCTTACAAATAGTGGTCATTTCAGCATGATCTCTATAGTTAATGTTTATGGAAAATGTGAAAAGCACAGGTTGATTCACTATTTTGAATTGTCTTCCTATAACTGTCATGAGAAAAACTGGGGGTGCCTGTAATTATACAGCATACAACGGTACAAAGAACATAACACTTTGTCTGCTTGGGATGCCCTTTCTGTCTGTATTTACCAAGACCCTCTTAGTCACCTTTCTAGGTGTATTTCAGGTATCAGCTCCATGATGCCATACAAGATCCACTGAAGAAGAGTTAAAAAAATACCACTTCCTACGCCGTTAGTGTTCTGTACATATTGTACTAAAAACTATTTGTCTTAGCAATTGTTAATTTATATACCTTATTAAGCTATTAACTTCTAAAGATCATGATTTACATACCTTTATATTTTGAGTACTTCAGAGAGCTCCTGAAACAATGTAGCAGCTCAATATATTTTAAGTAAGTAGAGTGAATGAATGAATATGGATTGATATTTTGAAAGCAATAATGAAAAACATAGGAAATCAAATTGATATCAGAACACAAGTTAAATTTAGGTCTCAGAAATAAAAAAAATATATAAATATTACATAACTACATTTTGCATGTATTCAAATACTTTGATGGCAAAACTAGGGTAGTGCAGAGAAAGAAAAATTCTACAACAAAGAACAGAGCTAACACTTTCAAATAAGAAGTAGAGGGGAAATTGCCAAAGGTGTTAAGATGTGAAAAAAAAAAAAATGAGAGCAAAGTGTGCATAAGAGCTTCAAACCAACCTGTCCTAAGCTCTTCAAGTAATGGCCTTGGGGAGAGACTTGTACACTCAGAGAACTAGAAGCATCAAATGTCACTATTTCAATCTCTTCCTGGAAAGATGAAGAGTCAGAGGCCAGGGAATTTAATAGGCTTATCCATATTATTAAGAGTGAAGAAGCCAAGCTGGGAATCCCAGTTAGAAATGGAATAACAAGAGCTGGGTTCTCATCACAAAATACCAAAAACAAAAACAAAACTCAAAACAAGCAAAAAAGTTTTGAAACCATTTGAAACCATCTACAACTTTGTTTTTGTTTTTATTGGGGTTTTTGTTCTTTAAGATTTTATTTACATATTTGAGAGGGATAGAGAGGAAGGGAGCACAAGCTGGGGGAGCTCAGCAGGGAGCCTTACATGAGGCCCCATCCCAGGACCCTGGGATCCTGACCTGAGCCTAAGACTGACTGAGACACACAGGCACCCTGGGGTTTTTATTTTCAAAACAAAAATTCTGCAACTGAAGGGGCAATGACTGCTGTTGGGAGGCGGGATAGTTAGCAACAGAATTCAGATTTACCATATTTACCATATTTCCAGTCTACTATTCTTGTTTAGTGTAGTAGTAAGAGTTATTAGCTTTAGAGTGATATCAACCTGTGGTAGATTATTGGCATCACAACCTAGTATGATGTTGCCATGAACAAATTACTGTCTAAACATCAATCTTTGAATCTGTAAAATGGGATTAATAGTAGTGTCCAGTTCATACTGTTGTCCTCAAGAGTAAATGAGATAATGTAGGACGAACAAATAATGCACACCCCAGAAGGTAAGGTGATGGTAGGATTCACAAGTTCTTAAGATGCTACAGCAGGAGCTGCAGGCTCCCTACACATAGTCAAATATTTATTGGAATGGACATCACAACGATGCTGTCTAGAAGAGTCTAAAAATAGAACTAGCACATGATCCAGCAAACCCATTTCCATGTAGATATCCAAAGGAAATGAAAGCATTTTCCTGAGTTATCTGTACTACTATGTTCACTGCAGCATTACTCAGAATAGTTAAGGCATGAAAAAAATTAAGTGTCTGTCAACAGATGAATAGATCAAGAAAACATAGCATTAAAAATGATAACTAGGTGATGTGATAGAGGTGTTACGTAAAACTACAGTGGTAAGCATATACCAATATATAAGCATATCAAATCAACACTTTGTACATCTTAAATTTACACAATGTTATATGTCAACTAAAAAAAAAAAAAAAAGAGAAAAAGAGAAAAAAGAGGAAAAAGGAAAGAAATACAGACAGACAGAAAAGTCTTATTCAGCCCTAAAAGAGAAAGAAATCCTTTTATTTGCAAGAGTATGATGAACCTGGAAAGAATATGCTAATTAAAATAATCCAGACATTGAAAGATAAATTCTGCATGGTATCATTAACACATGAATTAAAAATAAATAAATAAATAAATAAAGATTAAAACCATAGAAATAGAGAGTAGAAAAGTGGTTGCCAGGGACTAGAGGAAGAAATAAGGAAAGACTGATAGAAGGGTTTAAAAAAAAAAGATCACTGGGAATCTGTTAGCGGTTACACTCTCAAGTCCCAATGACAAATACACACCATGGTGATAGTCAATTAATAAGTCAATGGTTACAATCTGAACTGAGAAAGATAATAATAGAGTTTATTGGTAGGCTAAGTTTTCTTTGGATTATATATATGTGGGCTGGGAGCAAAGACTACAATCACATTGTTTTGTTCACTATATTCAAGAGTAGAACATTTTTAGTATGCAAATCATTTTATCATCTGATCCAACCCTGCTATTTCCACCCATTTCCTGTTTTTTCCCCAACAAAGACTTCACACAGGTAATGATTACTGATACAAAAGTTTTCTAAATCACTAAGCAAAATTTTCTATCATGATAACTCTCGCTCTCACTTTTTTTTCCAACTGCCTATTAGCCAATGCCGTTAGATGGACACTTCCAAAGAATATTTTATTACAGGAGCATTCTTCATTTATTCTTGTTTGACTCTTTTGCACATCTGCCCCTATAAGGTTTATGACTATACTCACTTCAATTTTAATCCCATATAAAGCCTCAATAATCTTCATAAAACATATATTAAAAATAAAAAGATCTCCTCTTTGCCCAGGCTGCCCATTCCCGGGAGCTCTTGGTCAGAAAAGAATTTCTTTGAGCAAATTTGTAAAAGATGGCATTCTCCAGGTCAACAGAGCTCCAGAAGAGGACACAATGTGGGCTGGATTGAAGGTCCTACTTGGTCCTACAACCAAGCACAGCAGTCCAGATCTTTTAAGTATTAGTCCTGGATCCAAAAACCTTTGGGGCCAGATGTATTTCAGAAATCAGAAATTTTTAGATTTTAAGAAAGGTAATTAGGCGCCTATTTTTGTATATTTTATAATAACCCTGGCAGGGTTAGGAGGAGCATCTCATGACCAAACATATTAATATTTCTTCACCAAATATGTGAACAGTCATATAATAAAAGATAAATAAAAACTATAAATAGTTTCATGTCAGATAAGAGCAGGGTTGCCTCCAAATGTGAGTTCGGGCTGGGCTAAAACTGAACATTCTCGTAATTTATGTTTAGGTAAAAATTAACCTAACCTGAACTCATATTTGGTGGTGAATCTGGCCTGAACTGACATGAGGATATATACAGTTATTCATTAATTTCTAAGCTTCTTGAGAAGAAGATTTGCAATTTATTTACCTTTGTATGCCCTCTAGCACCTTTTAATGAACTTTCAAACAGTAGCTATCAATACATTTGTTGAATTGAATACACACACATATGTATAAAGACATAAATCAAGATAATAATATTTTAAATACAAGAGAAGGAAGACAACTAAATAATTATCACGGACTAGCAAATAAGTCAAAACATTTATACTTCTTGTCTCCGCTTTGTGGCCATACCCTCAGGAATTATATGTGTAGCTTAGTAAATGAAATCTGCATTTCCTACTTTTACCCAGCAGAAATTCACACACTAGGAGCAGAAGCAAGTGCTTATTTGTCTTGCTTCATTATCCTAATGAATAAGATAAGACTGTCAGGGATTTGTAACTGAATCACAGACATTGAAGTGTTCTCGGTTTTTAAAAAAATGTTTGTACCTGTGCATATAAATAAGAACAAAGAATGATTATTTCAGGAAAATTGAACTAAACCTACTTAACCTAGACTTAATTTACATATGTTGATATTTAGCCTTTATGGCATAAAATGTGCCCTATATAAGAAACAGGTAACATTGCACTAGAATTGTTATTTTATGTCTTGAAGTGGGGGGGGTATATCCTATTTTAACCTATGAATCATATAAATCTACACACCTTTCTCTCTGCAGAGATGGCAAAATGCCCCTTCTTTATAATGCTGAGAGCAAACCATTACGATAAAGAAGTGTGGCTATTTTCAGAAGTAGAGTAGAAACTTGCATGGTGATAAAATCAAAACCTCTTGTATCTAGGTAACAGAAAATCTTTACCTGCCTATTGTTATTCATCACCGTGATGCATAAATACAGATATGTAGCCCTATACCCCAAGCTCTATGCCCTCTTCACAGTAGAGGGTTCTCTTATTCCAAACAAGTTTTGAATTTAGGGAAAATTCATAATAAAAATAAAATAATACATATGAATAATTAGTATATGCATGTAGTCCTGTGCTATAATTATTCGAAGAGCAAATTAAGATGATATCAACCATTAATTGAATACCATTTAAGTAAATTTCCTGAAATTATTTTTCATATTAACTACCCTGGGTTTTTTACTGCAGAGTATCTAAGATTTTACTAAGTGGAAATATCTTATATACCTGACTACAGAATCAATAACGAGCTATTTAGAAAAGATAACTGATAGTATGGTGTCCTTAGTCTGGGTTCTCCTGAAAAAAGAACCAGAGACAAGACTTTGGGTTCTGCTAGCTTATCAGGCAGGTGATCACAGTGAGAGAGGCACAAAGGAAAAAAAGAACACTAGAGCTGCCACTACTGAACTAGGTATTCTTTTGGAAAAATGGCACTTAGTCCCACTGGAAGTCCTCTGAATCACATGTAGATTGCATGGATGCCCTACCAAAGAAGGGAGGGTTGGGTCACTCCTCTAGTGGCTTACTTATTCCACTGGTTGATGAATGCCCTTAGGGCATTACCTCCCTTGAGTTTGTGTTATACCTGCACTTGGGCTGATCAAGAGAGAAGAAAATCCTTCTGTGTGGATCAAGGCTTTTGAGTAATTAAGAGAATGGGATTTATAACCTGTTAATAGTGTTACTGGAGCAGAGAATCACAGGTCTGGATATTCCACTTGCACACATATGATTTGTTTCCTTTCATCATTATAACTGATATAAATTATTTTTTGATGATGGTGTAAAAGAGGGCTCACACATTTCCCTGGGGCAGTAGTGATCAGGTTGCACTCACAGAGCCTGGTCACTAAGGAATCTCTGTTCCCAAAATCCAAGATGGACTTTAAAAATAGAAAGAAGGATACTTCACCAGCAGAGGGCTAAGAGTCCAATAAGGGCAATAAAGGTTTATTACTAGGTATTATGTAGACAATGAATGATGAATTTGTTTGATAATCAGTTTGACTGATGTTTGGCAAGGAGAAGACAGATAGTCCTAATCTTTGGACAATAAATTATCTATGAGAGGTAGTTACTAAATGATTTAGTAATGATTTAAAGAACATGGGTGTGATGATTACATTTGCATTTCAGGAAGATCACTTAAAGGGAGTGTACTAGGAACATGCGAAGCTGAAGGAAGGGAGAAGAGAGAGAGGCTAGTGCAGAATTAAAGGCAAGGAAGGCTGAAGACCAGATGGAATCAGTGGAAACAGAATGGAGAGGGAAGATTTCAGGGCTATTAAAGCAGCCTAACAAGGAAACTTGCTAACTGACGCAATGTTGGCAGGCTTCTCTGATGCTTCCTGGTGTCTGTCTGGGTAGCAAGGTGCATGCTAAAGTGGCAAAGCAGACATTCAAATCCATCTTTTCAGGTTGCCAAAGTGGTACACTCTCTATTAAAGCAAGACTTATGGTCCAATTTTCAAAACAAAGGGAATGCATGCAATTTCTTCTTTCAAAATTGCTCTTTTGCATTTCTTTTTTCTGCTTATTTAAAAAAAATCTCAAGGGACTCACAAGTAGTTTTATTCTAACTACCTTAATTCACTTGGTATTTAGATTAATATACTTGAATTTATTTCCTTGTGATAAACAGATTGACTTGTCCAGCCAGTTAAAAAAAAGCAGTATGGGGCACCATGTATTTCTATCAGAAATATAGTATAACAACTGACAATAATAACAGTAATAATTATCCAATTTCAAGTTGGAGAAGTACCTTTGACCTTGACTTGATCCCTCTGGTCTATCTAAGTCTGATTCAACATTGATTTCTTTCCCAAGGAAGTTGCTATAATCAGGTTATGGCTGATTTATCACAATATGCTTACTGGCTAATAATTTCTCATCTTGAACTTGCTTCTCTCATTTTTTTCTTCCATGAAAAGACATATTGAAATGTTCTGTTTTTTTTTTTTTTTCAAAGCAAGGCAAATTCTCCAAATGTTCTTCCATATTTCTCTCAGTGGGTGGTGTTAAGTGACCTCCAGTCTTCGAGAACTACCCTAATTGCACTGTATATGTTGGCAGGGCAAAAAATCAAACATAAATAAAATAAATAAAGCTTTCTGCAGGAAATCTAATTTAGATTGCAAATATGGTAATAGAGAAAGAACATATGCTCAGAAATCACTAGGTTTAGGTTCTAGACTTTTCCACTAAATAATTTTTGTGATTTTGACAAAGTCACTTAGTCTTTTTGAATTTACATGTCTTTGCTTATAAACTACATCAAATTGAACCCATTCTAAATACACAAATATGCATACCTAATAATTTTAAGCATGTCTACAAATTCTGATTCTAAATATAACAAAAATCATTACTATAGCTTAGTGTGGGCTTCAATGTCAGTTAGTTGACTAGTAAGCATGTATACATCATTCGAGAAGGGCACACACTTCATTTCGGGTGAGTTTTACACGAGAAATACCTTTAAAATTATCCAGTAACCCTGGATAGTACCACTGGGGTTCTTCAATTCACAAATGACAAAACTGAGGGTCAGAGATTTTGAGTAGTGTGCCTTAGGTGCACATAGCTTATTAGTTCTCCCTTCAAGGGACTTCAAGCTAAGACTTGTACTGTCTAATCCAAATCCTTATAATTCCTCTGCCAAAAAATTAACAGTTGCTGGCATATGGCCATTAACAAGGAAATTAATCAGGAGAGATCAGATAGTGCTGTGCAAACAAACAACTCCCAAATCTTGATGATTTAATACATTTTCTTCTTCATTCATGTTTTACCTCTGTTGTGGGTTGCTGAGAGCTCTGCTATGTATCATTGCCACACTAGGTGCCAGGATGACAAAACAGCCATTATCTGGATTTTTGCCAATCACCATGAAGAAGAGTGAGAGAAACAAGCAAAGCACAGCACAGCACGGCTCTTAAACTACTTCTTGCAAGTGACAAGTCACTTTTTGTCACATTTCATTGGTTAAACAAGTCACATGACCACATGTAACGCCAAAGAAGATGGGAAAGTTAAATCCTACCTTATGACCAGAGAATGTGACGTATTTAAATGAATAAAAATAATGAATATCATAGCATGTTTAGCAAGTGGGAATATAAAAAATTGAAGTTTATTTCCTAAAATAGAGAAGTTCTTCAGAGTCACATTTGTAATGCCCAAATCTCTCATAATTTGTCCTTGAATCTCTGACATAAATCAAACTTTCAGGAACAATAAAGTATGTGCTTCTGAAAATTTACCAGTCAACATTTAAAGCAGACTTTGCCTACCAGTGACCTTCTGGCAAGATTCAGCTGGTGCATGGGTTATTAGGCACACCTTTTTTTTTTTTTTTTTTTTTTTTAAATACTGAATTAGCTACTGATATTTTTAAATGGAGATTTCAGGTACAAAAAAAAATTGGTGTAACTTTCTTTTAAAAATTAAAGATCTGGTAGAAGTTAGCAATCATTAGTCCATGGCAAAAGCTGGCTCTGCTAATATTATCCTGGGTAGTTGGATCAACAATTTTCTAGTATGTCCCTGATTTCACTACTCCCTATTTTCTTAACAACCAGGTTGTATCACTTGTTTAATGTGAATGATCAGTCAGAAACTGCTAACTGTGCATCAAAACAGACGGTCCCCTTCTGTGGACCTAAAGCTAGCTTATATTTCTCAGTTTTCTTTGTTCTTGGGCAATATGGCTTTGTGCTCTCTGGTGGAATGTGACTGGAAGTGGTGTGAGCCACTTTCAGAGCTGGTCCAAAGTCCCTATTGTCCAATGTCTAGGATATTGCTGAATACCCGCTCTGAACTCTTACAGAGATTTTTTTAAAAAATGTCCATTGTGTTAAGTCTCCAATATTTTGAGATCTGTTTGTTACAAGTGGTTGATTAGCCTACTCTGATATATGACTTATGTAAGCATCTGAGTGTGTGTTTACAACAAACTACTTAAGGAGATTCTTGGACATAGTATTTTTGAAAATTCTCAGGGACCAAATCATTTCAACTTCCTTTACCTGGAACAGAGGGCGTGAAGGCGGCAGAGAGAAAAACAAAAGAACAAAAAGGGAAATATGAAAGTACATACCCTGTATGGTTTGAGAAATACTAGTTGAATCGATTTGGCTTCATTTTAGAACAAGAGTAGGAGAAAATGTAAAATTTTAAAAGGATGAGACTGTCAGGTTAAGAGAATTTGGAGTAGACTGTGGGGAAAGAGTAAGTGAATTAGAGTAAAAGTGATATGATCTTGCATCATTTTTTAGGGCCACTCATTTGATATCACTATAAATTATAAGTAGGGAGCCTAGAGAAAGTGGGATTGTTAGAAGGTACTATAGGCATATAGTGGAAAAAGAAATTATCAGGTATCATTTATTGAGTGCTTAATAATTCTGAGCCCTAGGAAAATAATTTCCTATTCATTATCTCAATTAATAAAGCAGTATTATAAAAATCCATTTTATAGACAATAATATTTTAAAATGCTAATTGACATAGCAAAAAGTATATGTCTAGTGGGTGGTGCAACTGGAATCTGAACTTAAATTCATCTCTTTTTCAAGTCTGTACTAGTAACTATTACAATATAGTGTATAAAGCAATCTAAACTTTGGTAGTGAGGACAAAGTAGAAAATACATAGGAGTGAAGAAGTAGCAGTTGGACTTCCAATTGATTTAAACTGTATTGCGATACTACTAAGTACCAGGCATTGGACTGGAAAAGTAAAGCATTGTTTTGACTAGCAAAGGATTTAGAGTCCAGGGGTGTTTGAGGATTTGAGACAGAGACAATGGTCAGGCCGTCATACCATTATTACGTCCCCTTCCATGAAAAAAGATTGTGCTGAGTGACTTTAAAAGATGGTCCCTAAAGAATTAAGCCTCCTGCCATTACATGTTTTTATATACCTCCTGTGTTCACTGAATCCAGGCTGGCCCTGGAACTGGGGTTAATCAACAGAATGTGGTAAATTCAACCTGTGCTTGTACCCACCTAGCCTTTAAGGCAGCTCTCTATTTCTTCCCTCCTGGAAATCTTACTCTGGGGAGCCTCAAGGTGCCGTATAAGAAGTCTCACTTTAAGGTGGAGATTGCACATGGAAAGACCACATGAAGGAAGCACACAGAAAGGTAACACGGAAAAGAGAACACTTTAGGCTATATAAAGAGAGAATGAGGCCCAGCCTTCTCAGAAGGCTGTCAGATGAGTCTAAGCCCTATTTACCATCAACCTTCAACAACAAGAAACCCCAACTAAGATCAGCCTAAACTGATTTCAAACAACACAAAATAATGAGAGATAATAAATGGTAGTTGTTTTAAGGTTTTAAGTTTTGGAACATTTATTATACAGAAATAGATAACTGAAAAAGGGACATTATATGTCTGTGGGATATTGGAAAATGTGAAAGGAATAGCTTTGTATTAAAGAAATAGCCTGGCTAAAATAATAATAACAATGGCAACAAATATAATAATATCAATAATGATATTACCAGGCATTTTTAAAAATTCAAACCCTTGTTCCACCAGACCATTCTTACTGCATTGTGGGTTACTGTATTAATTCAGAAAGAAGAAAGCACATCATGCAACATTTGAAAGAAGAATATCACATCCTTTCAATTATAGCAACATTCATTGGATCCTAATTCAATGGATTGAGCCCATAAGGTGGGTAAAATTGTCCCCCCAAACCAATGCTATAAAAAACCCCTCCATTGATTCATGCATCTCATCTTCTCTAATTATCATCATAGTTAGAAATGGCATCCCTCCACATTTAATGAAATAGCCTGTTCAGACACTGTCCAGTTACTTCAAATTCCAGTCATCTATCACCTGAATCTTTATGGAGTGGCATGTGTTATTAGCCCATTGCTTACAGGCTACCTGGTTTTGGGACTTCAAACTGTAACTGGTAGACAAAGGACAATACTACATTGTGCTTTCATTTTTCTGCATAAAATAAATGAACTATATATGGATGGAAGGCTTCAATTCAATATGACCAAGTGTCCAAGAGACACAAGTGGATGGTGCCGCAGGTGAGGCAGTTTTGTTCACAGAGTTGACATGCAAGAAATGTCTGTGGAGCAAACACCTGACCTCCATCAATCCGTTGCCTATAGATTCTGAGAGAAAATGAGGGGTTGATTATTCATCTCAGGTAAAAGAAGAAAAATGAAACCAACCTAGGCAAGACAGGAATGTCTTTTCAAAGGAAAGCCATCTGGTTGTCTAAGATCATGGCTTTAGAAGGACGAGTACATAGTAGAGTCATAAACTTTCCATAAGTGGTCAGCTGGAGAAATGCCAACAGAAGAGAGATATGGGAGTATGTTTCTTCTGCCTGACTAAGTCCTGTTAATATTACAGGATTCTGATCATATAAAGAAGAAATATGCTTGCACATATGCATAATTTATGGGTAAAAATTGGCACTATTACTGGTGTGAAATTTTGGAGGGTACTGTTGAATAAAAAGGATACAAAAGCTTACTAATTTTTAATTATTTATTATAAAAGGAACACATGTTTGTTGTAAACAAAGGCATACATAGTGGTACAGGGAGAGAAGAAAGATCTAAAATAAAAGTTAAATACTTTATCTGCTCCTGCTCACATTCTTTCTCCCCAGAGGTAACAAATGTTAATGGATATACAACTGTTCTGACTCATCTGTAAACACATACAAACAGATATCTATATAGACACATGTTTAAGAGTGGGATTAAGATACATATGGTTCCGCAGTGTGCTTTTTATAATAATCAATAGTGACATGTATTCACCCTTCATCACTGTCAGTGCACACAGAGATAACCCATTTCTTAAATGGTTTGCTTTTATTCCAAAGAATGGATGGAACCAATTATTTAATGCTTTGTCTATTGATGGACACTTATGTAACATCAACACTTGTATGACTATTTCTATGGCAAGATAATAACAACAACAATAATAACAGTGATCACTGCAATAGCTGACAATTTCACATTCTTACTATGTACCAGGCACTATGCTAAATGCTCTATGTGCTCAGTCTTCTTAACAAGTCTTTGGGGGCAAGTATTCTAATTGCTCCTTTCAGTTGGTCAATGGAGACTAGAAAAGGTGCCATAATTTGTCCATGTCACACAATTAGTCCTCAGCACAACTACGATTTGGACCTATTTGTCTGTAGCAATGCCTGGATTATTAGACATGACATAAAACTGTCCTTTTTAAAAAATTAAGAAGAAATAATGAGCAAAATAGCATGCCTTTTTAAACTTTCACAGCTTACTGATTCAGTTTGTGTACACTCAAATATTTAGTGTATTAACTTTACATATGTAATTATAATCTCATAATATGTAAGATCACCTATTAATTTAGAAATTTGAATTTTTTCACTGGCATTTCACAAAGCAATTTTGGAAGAGCTCATCTTGAGCATCATTTACATCAGTGTCTTTAAAACAACCGGAACCACTTTTGAACTGTCTTGGTTTTAGCAACATAACCTTTTTACCTCCATTTAAGTTGTGGGAGACCTGAGACTCTTTGAAAGTAATGTGAATTTGTCCCTGATAATTTTATCCTTAATTCAAAGTAGTCACTCCCATGATATTAGAAATATTTGTTTGTTTGTTTCCCATTCTACTTACAAGCTTATACTTGCTTTCCGAAATGAATCATTTACTGGATTGTCTTTTAAGAAGTAATATGCAATCTCTTATAGACAAAATTACATATGGACTAGTACAATGTTAAGTGCCTTAATTTCTATTTTGCTCAGGCAGCTGTAGGGAAAGGTTCCTAGTTTTAGCAATAAGTCTACTAGATCCAGAGGAAGGTCAAATGACTGTGTGCCTGGGCACATGCAAAGACACACACATGCACACACTGAGAACCAAACCAGATCAAAACAAAAGAAAACAAAAATCCTGTCTAGACAAGTAGACAGGGTTTTCATATCTAAACTTGTTTGCTAGGATAGAAACAAGGAAAAAAAGTAAAATCATATATAACAATTAGTTTACTAGATCACAAAATATTTACTTACTGAACTACTGGTTTAAATGGATTAAAGCATCGTCAGTGTATTGATCACTTAGGGATTTGGATCATAAGCAACAGAGAGCCAGTATGACAATTTGGGCATAAAAGTAGTTTACTACAAGACAGAAAATAGCTCATACAATCTTCCTTTGGGCTGGAGATCCCAGCTTGCAGGGCATGTTGCTAGGGGAAAAAAAAAATCTACAGATCACACTGTGGGACTGGTCCTGTGATAACTCCATTGTCAACACCAATGGGCATAGACTCCATACTTCACTCCAACTGTGCTTGACCTTGGGTCCTGCTGCCTCCAAAAACTGGGTAAGGACACCATAGTTAATGCTATTTATGCCAGATTGGATTTCTATGTAATCTCTATTTCTTTATGACATTGACTTTCTGATCAAAGTCCAGGTAAGCTAGTCTGATCGGTAGAATTTAGGTCATCTGTCCAGGCTGGGAGAGGGAAATTGAGAAGTCTGGTATGTATCATTCTCTTGATTCTTTGATTCACATGTTCATGTATGAAAGAGTGGTTCTGGGCAGGAGCTGGCAAAATAATGAAACATATTCTCTGCTGTCCCTGAGCTGAAGGGTCTTACTATATTATTTTTTCTGTGCTATAATTTTGTCATTTGGAAAAAAATGACTGTTTATTGACCCCCCAAATATTTTTCCCTAGTAAGGATATTCATTCCCTTAAAATTCTGAAAATAATTAATTTTAGACCAACTTACATGTGATTTCCAAGGTAGTTACAGTAGAGAAGAGATTGACTTTAAACCACTTGACAAAAAGGTTGTATAAACATTGGCTCATCAGTCTCATGAAGGAATTCCATTTCCTACACCAGAACTGGCACCAATTTTGTGAGAGTGAAGTGCTCCTATATATACTGTATCAAGCTCTTTATAATCATAATATTTAGAATGTCTGTGGCGCTCTCCCCCTTAAAAGTACTTTAACAAACATTAGCTATAATTGTAAAGAGCTTTAGGATCCTTAGGGATGAAAAGTATTGTATAAACGTGCCATGTAACCATGCCTATTCCTTCTGTACATTGCTGCATAAATTATCAGAAAATGAGTAAATGGATTTCAGTCTCATGTATTTGAATGTTAATTGGGAAGAAAAATCTTCTTTCACCGGTTTGGAGATGACAATTATATCACAGTCTATTTGCTTTAGCAGGTATTCACTCTTTGTTAATCTTGACAGATTATAACCTCAGGTGTGCTCTGTGTCTGGAAGTCTTTGTGTGTATCTTGACACAAGGTTTAGTGTCAATTCCAATGTTCAGTCTGCTGTGAAGACATTCTACAGTATCTCTGGCCTCACTATATATCACTCTTGTACATGTACCTAGATTCTGCTGAAGCAGAGAATCTAATCCAAGTGGTTATTACTTCACTGAGCAGTCATAATGCTTTGTGAGTTTTGTTATTGTTTGGTGAGGGATTTCAAAAAAGAAATTTAAAATAGTACGTTAACAATTTTTCTAAAATATCAAATTCTTACACTTCTATTGAGCGACAAGTTTATTAACAGTTCTTTCTTGGTAGCATACCAAGTACATGTGGCTGATCCCTGATGTTTAATTCTCATTCCAGGAAGCTTAATTTTTAAACCATAGCACTTGGTATTTTAGCTTCTCTGAGTTTTTCCAGGCATGAAACGAAATCAAATAAATATAAGGCTTGCCTATTTTAAAGTGATTTTTAAAAATTTCAGAAGGACTATTAATCTTCTTGCCTGGAATTCTGATACTCAGAAAAGCACCATAATTAATCCTTTTTAACATCTCTCCATTTCATCCTTTACTTTGTATATTGATTAATGCTATTTAACCCAGTATGGACTTCCAACTATACCATGTTTCCAACATGAGTCAAGAAATTCAGTTCTATTTTGTTTAAACAAGGATAAGAATCCTCTCTCACTGTAAAGTGCTTGTATCTGAAACTTTTTTTTTGAACCATTTGGGCTCTTGCAAATTAACATCCCTGATATTCACCCTGGCTTTTGGTCTTTTATTTATAGAGCAGTTCCAAAGTCAGGCAGAGCCTGTGGATGAGTGAAGCAGGCATGGCATAACACAACTGGCATTGGTAGGGTTTCTGCTATTTGAAGCTAATGGTGGCTAATGGAGATTACTGTCACATGTGAATGTGGATTTTGAGCCACTACAGCTTCGAATTCATCCGGGAGCCCAGAAATCTAGAATTCTTAAGTAAATAATGACAACTAATTTAGATAGAAAATAATAGCACTGCCCAAACACTTCCATAGACCAGATTTGGTCTAAGATGGGCAACAACCATGGGTTTCCAGGCTTTCCTGCCTTCTGGCATGACAGGCAGTGCCTTTACCTCCATTACAGCTTTGACACTACACTTTCTTTTGAAGGGTTCCTTCTGGATTCCCTTGCTGGCTCTGCTTGAGCCCAGAGATTCCCCGCTGTGGCACTCCCCTTCTTGTGATGCAACCCTACAGACTCATCCTAGCCTGATGGGACACCCCCTCCACGCCCCGCCAGCCACCACTTTAGTTTAAGCAGGCAGCCCTTGGTGCTTGTGCTATTAGGACAGTCTTCAAACTATTCACTTTGTCTCTAGTTTCTCTCTACTTTAATATAACCTTCCCACAAATGACAGATTAATCTTCCCATATAGTGGCTTTCATTGTATCACTATCTTGCTCAAAAGCCTTTAATTGCTTTGCATTTCATAGAAGAAGAGATTTAAAATCTCACATTAATAAATTCTAGCCCATCACAAGGGCTTACCATGGCCCAATCACTGTAACTAAGTGCTTTACATGCATTATCTCATTTAATTATTGCATTGAGGTAGATATTATTACCCTTATTCTATAGATGAAGAAACTGAGGCTAATCTCCCATTGACCTCATTTTATGTAATGAAAAAAATAGATAATCCTACAATGGCCTGAAATCATATGTTAAAAAAAAAAAATCTCCGTTCCTATTATAACTCTGCCGATTACTGGCTAGGTACATTTTAGAGACTTACATAAACTCTCCAAGTCTTATCTTCATCATCTAGGAAAGAGAAAAACAATACCTGTCCCTCAAGGTTATTTAGGATAAAATTAAACGGTTTAAGTATAGTACTCTACCAAGGAAGGTTGACATTATTAGCTTAAAACACACTCGAACTTTTGCCATTTCCCACTAAATCAAAAGTATAAGAAGAATACTTGGTTAAATGTATAATGGTGGAACTGAAATTGCTGAATAGTATGACTTCAAATGACCATGTAGGCTTCTTTTTCACTTATTCATTCAACACATATATTTATTGAGGTCATGATATATGCCAGATACTACATACATGGGAGAGGCAAACATGAAGGCTGACTTCCACATTTACATCATAAAAATCAGAGGGAGAAAAGGAGAAGGTTTATGGGGGTAGGAGGGAGGATGAGTACAGTTGTGAAGCTGTTATTCTTCATGATACCTCAGTTGAAATCTAGGAGAACTGTCAAAGAGAGCAAACTGATATAAAATTCCACAGCTCAGAAGAGAGAGCTGGCTAGGGAGGGAAATATAGGGATCTAATGCACTTACATTTTTTTAAAGTCACAGGGAAAGATGAAAAGATCGGGGTGGGGGCAGTGGTGGTGGAGAGAAATAGAATATACAGACCTGAGAGATCACTGAATAATCCCAACATCTTGAGATTAGGTAAGAAGACAGAGCCAGAAAAGGTGGCACAAAATGAAATCAAAGAGGCAGGAGGAAAATCAGTAGAGTGCAGTACCTCAGAGGTCATCTTTAACTACATAAAACATTTTAGAAGGGGCAGGTAAAGTGTGGATGGAAAAGAGGTCTTTTGATGAGATGGCCTGGAAGCTTCTGGGGACCTTAGAAGAGTGTTGATGAAATGGGAGAGCAAAACATAGAAAGCATTCTTCTGCCACCTTCTTACTGATTAAGGAAACTCCATCTCCCCAATGCTGCATAACCTTCTAAGCTACTGCTCAACATTTATGGTTTATTTGAGGGGAAAATAGTTCACCAAAAACTGTAAAATTCTGAAGGGCCATGAGAACACGAAGGCCTTGAAAGAGATTTTTTAGATATCTGACTGGGGGAGGATAGGGTCTGAGGGAGAGGGTGAGGGCTGAAATGACTGCCAGTGCTAAAGACAAGATCTCACCCTACTTTTGCCAAGGGACTGACCTGGTTTTAGTTTCCTGAAGTTTTCCTAACTACTAAAATACACCTCATTTCATGCTAGTGTTGAACTAACCCTTACCTTAGGAATCAAATAAGAGAGACAAAGCTTCCTGAAAAGTGTGATTCCTCAGGGAAAATAGCTAATCAGCAAAATAGCATTTTCCTTTTCCTAGAGTGCAAAGTATGCTGCTTTGATTTCTAAATGGTATGGTACCATCAAAATGCTGATGAAATCAACTCCACACACCCTGCCTTGGGGCATTCCTTGTGCCCAAAAGTGAGAAGCAGGAGAAAAACAGGCTTTTTCAAAAAATCTCTCCCACCCTTTCTCTCTTCTTGAAATATTTCGCTGTTATTATATTCTTTATCTCTGAAGAACATCTGTTATCTTCCATGCACTATACCAGTTTAGGGACATGTCAGTCAACCAAAGAAACATAATATCCCACTTTCATGTTGCTTCTATTTAAGTGGAAAGATGGTTAAGACATTACTTCAGGAAAAAAAGATAATCATGCACATCTCAAATATGTTATTCTGTGAATGTGAATGAGTAAGTACATTTGCCCATTATATTCATTAATAGTTATTAACTTATTAGTACTATTTTATTGTTAGATTATTTAGCTGAAATATCAGAAAATGGGAACCAATGGAAATAAGAACAGGGGCAGATGTTTTGAAGGCAGGGGTAGACAGAATTTTGGAAAAGATTGGAAAAATGATAGAATAGCAAAGAGATTAGATCATTTTCTATTATTCATAGCAGTTATACTGAGAATTTGAAATCACTAGTTTAAATTAGGGAGGGTTTGAAGTAAATCCATCCCACTAATGTCACAATTTTGTGAAAAGTTTATGAAGCTGGAAAACATTCAAAACACTGCACTCTTTCATATCTTGGTTATTGTAAATAATTGAAATAAACAGAGGGGTGCATATGTCTTTTCAAATTAGAGTTTTTGTTTTCTCTGGGTAAATGCCCAGTAGTGGAATTACTGAACAGTATGGTATTTCGGTTTTTAATTTCTTGAGGAACCTCCATTCTGTGCTCCACAGTGTCTGCAACAATTTACATTACCATGAACAGTGCACAGGGTTCCCTTTTCTCCACATCTGCAACAGCATTTGTTATTTTTTGTCTTTTTAATAATAGCCATTATGTAAGAGGTATAAATTTCCCATTATAAAATAAATAAGTCACAGGGATGAAAGCACAGCATAGGGAATATAGTCAATAATATTGTAATAACATTGTATGGTGACAGACGCTAACCAGACATATGACAGTGAGCCTTGTGTAACGTACAGAATTGTCGAATCACTATGTTGTACACCTGAAACTACTATAGCACTGTATGTCAACTATACTTCAATAATTAAAATACAAATTTAAACAATAAGACAGTTAAAAATAATAATTTAAAAAGCACACTCTTTTTTACTTAATACAGACAGTCTGTCCAAGCCTTAATTGGCTAGAGGGACAAATAATAAGTGACATCTAAACAACCTATATTAGTAAAAAAAATAAGGTGTCTTCTCTTCCAGATACTTCACATTGAACTGATCAAATATTCCTGACAATGGAAGAAACTGTCCAATAAAACTCCATTGCCTGAATATTAGTAAGCTGTTAGCATATTTTCAAATTCTCATTTCTTCCAGATTTGCATGTTGAGAAAGTGATTTATGAAATGACTAATGCAATGAAGACTTTAACCCAGTCTGGCAAACAAGAAAGCTAATTAGTGGCAATAATTTACTTCTGGTTGGAAATTCGTAATTTGCTGGGTCATGACCTATAATTAATATATTTTCTGTGTTTCTTTCTCTAAGATAACTGATGGTGCATATTGAGTGTTGCTTTAGGAAAACTTATGTCTTAAATGCAATTAAAATTAAACTATAATCTTGTGTAGGTAAATTATGTAAGACATTTGAAATCAAAGAATCTGCAAATTAGTGTCTCACAATAACAGGAGAAGAATTAAATGTCTTACTTAAAATCACACTGAATAAATATAACTTTATGGGGAAAAAAAACTTTTTTGTTTTCTGAAATGGCATTAAAAATAAAACCATGACACCTCACTGCTAAAGAGAAAATATTTGCTCAAGTTGTCAGTTAGTATAGTACATTGAAAACAGTAAGACAATTTACTATTATGGAGTTTCCTTTGGTATTGAGAACATTTTAATAAAAGAACAGAAATTAACATAATAAAAATTCTTGTACTCAATACCTAGAACTGACCATAGCTAGCTAGCATTTTTCTGTTAGCTTCAGGTTTTTATTAAAAAAATAAAATAATATTGAGATAAGTCATATCCTCCCGTGCCCTTCCAACAGAGGTAATTATTATCATTGATGTTGTGGAGTCTATTTTTATAAATTATCATATAGTGATAGATCTATTCTGTGTGTATGTTTTGTAACATTTTACATAAGTTATGTTCTAAAATATAATTATCTAGTTTGCTTTATAACAGCATCGTAATTCTAGAATCTATCTATGTGTGTACAACCTGTTTTTAATCAAACCTATGGATTTGAAATCTTCAATATGTGTGTTTCCTTGTCTATCCCATTCCTGTTAACAGATATACTTTCCCATTAAAATGTGCACACGCGCACACACACACACACACACACACACACTAACTTGCCCATTATGTAAATTATGGACATTTATGTGCTTTCTCTTTTTGCTATTTTAAACCATGTTACGATAAACATACGTGTTCATCTCCCTCTTGTAAAGTTGTGTAAATACTTTTGTAGAGGATAAACACGGGAGTGAAATTGCTGGTTACATACATATTCAATTTTACTGATAATGCCAAACTTTTCTCCAAAGTGGTTATTCCAATGCACTCTCCCGCAGCACCGAGTTTGCGATCACTGCCAACACTTGATATTTTCAAACTTTAAAATGGTTACCTATCTGATGGGTGGGGAAATAATATCTTGTTTATTCACTTATTTGCGTAGGTGTTTTCTATGTCTCTTATCATTAATGAAATTCAGAATTGCTTTCTAACTTAATGCTATTTTCTTTCGTCACTTGCGGTCATATTCTTTTGTCTCTTTTTCTGTTTCTTTGACTTTTTTCTAATTAGAATTTTATAGATTTGCCTTTCCAAAGTATTTTATAAATACATCTTTGATAAATTAAAACCACTACAAAGTACAAGGAGTAAATTTAAGCTTTTCATTTAACCTCATCCGTCTGCATTCTGCCCAAATCCTATTTAAGAATGCTAGGGAACTTGGAAGATTTTATAGAAACAGGGCTTCGTGCTGCAAATGGCTTGGTATTTGCTAAAGTCCTCAAAATAATTTCATTTAGGACCTAGGGGCTTTGCACAGGAATTGTCCTGTCACTTATAAATGTGCCCACACCGACAGTGACATTGCTTGTAGCAGTCCCTTTTAGGAAGCTGCAACCAAGTGGAATGTGGCATCTGTCAAAGTGATGAGTATAAAGAGATTCAGTGCTCTTAAATGACATCATTACTTTGTAGGGACTGAACCTTGTACAGGAGTTTCCTGCAATCTGATCTTTACCAATAAATCTTTCACAAACCTCCATGTGGTATTCTCATGATTGCTGTGAAGATGCAATTAAAGGGACATCTGAGGGAAAAAAAACAAAAACAAAAACAAAACGGAGTTTCCAGAGGGGATTGAAGGGGAAGAAGGAACTTGAAATCGTTAAGGCACACGAGGAATGATGAGAGAAACATAGCAAATTAGAGGTCAAATAAAAAAAATGATAGCGAACATATGCATATATATGCATATACATATACACATGGATGCATATATACACACATGGATGTATGTATTGCAAACATACATATATATGTACATGTATGTATGCATACAGACATACATACATGGCTCTGAGGATGTGTTCAGCAGAGCACTAATCTCCAGCAAACAGTTCAATGAGTCTATAAAATTTACATTCAAATTTATTTCATTTGCTCTAATGAATCATTATTTACATAACCTATCTGGAAAGGATTCTTTTATTTAGGTATTGTCAATATGATAAGGATTTAATATTTATATAACCCCAACAATGTACTAGGTACTGCAAAACTGATGAAATTGAAGCAAAATCGTAACTTTCACATTTATCTACCTAAAGATAATATTTTCCAACCTCTGACTACTGTATTTTCAGTTACTGGGCAAAATCTCTACTGAGGCTGCTTCTTAAACATACAAAGATTAAATTTGCTGACTTATATTTAGAGAGCAACTACACAGGTTGTAAGACTGTGAGAATAATAAAAATGAAGTGAACGGAAAATTGGAATTGGAGGTAATAACAAGGCCTTACATTTTCAAAAGAGAATAGAAAATACTGAATCAGATTAAGTACTGAAGAGTTGAAACAGAATTTTGAACACGTTATCATAAAAATCAATTCCATAAATATTTATTAAGTGGGTGATTTGTGCATTCTAAGCTCATCCCTTTTTGAACTCATTCACTGGTTCAAAAAGGCAGTTGCTTTCGGAAATAATAATAATAATGATGATGATGATGATGATAATAATTTAAAATCTTGATATAAATCACCTGAAATTGAACTCATATAGTACAGATACTTGCACCTTAGTAAATGATATTTGTTACCATATCTTAGTATCAATGAGGGTAAAATTGAAATTAAGGGTAGTGAACAGGGAAAGAAGGGATATAGCACAAGGATGAGATGATCACCAGGAGGCAAAGGAATCAGATTTGAAGATCATCTTAAATAATTAAAGAAAAAAATTACATTGTTCTTGTTTTAAATATAACTTTAATTATTCTCATACAATCTGTATAAAATATTTAGGAACTAGAAAAGTGCAAAAAGGGGGAAAAGTCCCCAAATTTTGACCAAATTTATTTATATGATGGAACACTAATAAAATATTAAATATTCTTGTACCTTTTTGTATGTGTGTGTGACCACATGTGTGGGTACACATAGTGTTTAATAAGGGATTTTCTAAATATAATCTTCTGCAATTTGGTATTTTAAACACACACATATAAATCCACACATATACGTGCACGCATACACAATCTTTCTTTCCATGTCAACAAATTAGATTTGTGTCATACTATTAGTGGATGCTTGTATTTCTTTGAAAATTCTATTATTATTTTTTGTAATCCATTTCTTCTGAGATTTTTCTTTTTCTTTCTTTTTTAAAGATAAATAATGCTTTCATAAGCACAGTTTTTCTGGTTATTTTCCTGGCAACTCATATAACCAGTTTTGCCTCTGAGATTCTAGTGAAATTAATTTCTAAAAAGTAGCTCTGAATAGATGAAGACAGAAATGGAATGCATTCAAAGAGAAACTTAAAATTTCAGTCTATCTATGTTTCAGGTGTATGGGAACCAAAGTAAATAGTTTTTTCCCAAAGCACAAATTTTAATTAAGTATACCTAATGCAAGTTTGGCAACATAGTTACTTCTTGAAAATACTTGTGTGTGAAATTATATCTAACAATGCCTTAGTTATCATTAATAACTAAAAGATATATTAAAAATATTAAAAACGTGACACGCTTAGGCATCACCGAGCCAGAGGGATGATGACTCAAAGAACAATGGAAGCTGTCTATTGTCTATACTGGCTGAACTTCAGTTCTGCTTATTATGTAATTTAAATTTCGGTATATGCTCTCATATCAATTTATGACCTAAGATTTGACATAGGGTTACTTTACAAGACTTGAGCTAAATTGAATTTCTAATGAGTAGTGAAAATTTTTACCTTTCATTTGGTTTGGGTTTAGTTTGGTTTTTATAATAAGACATATGCCATTTAAGTTCCATTAATTCTAGTAGAAGGGATTAAAATAATCGATATTAGTCCTCAGGGAGATGTCTCCTGTCATCAGATTTTAGTCCTATCTGGTGCGACAGTTCAATTGTGTGTTTTATAATTCACACAGAATTACTGGAGTGTGAATTACTAAATAGGAAAGCACTTAAAGCACAGGAGCATTAGAAAAACAACACTGAATTTGAAGAGATTTGTGCTTTACACCAGCACTATTTGATTGTCTAAAAAAATCAGAGGATGTACAGTCTAAGACCCTTAGATTATATCTTCTCTCTAATAGAATAAAACTTTTAACTTTAGATAAATAATTGAGCCTTGGTATCCTTAGGTGTAAATTGTCTACCTACTCAATCTCAGTGTCATGAGAATAAAATGCATGTGTATATAAAAACACATCAAAGTTCTTAGTAAACCCAGATATATACATAACATTATAATATCAAATTTTATAGTTCATCAGGAAATGCAATGCAGTCTTTCCTATTAAAATCCTTACTAAATGACTGCGAAGTTGACCCCTACAACCTGGGATCAAATATCAAAATCTGATGTCAAAAGTCTGTATGATGTTCTTCCTTTTGAAAGAAATCTTTCAGTCTGTCAGGCAGTCAGTTAAGAGTAGGTAATTTTATTGAGTGCTCTC
The DNA here is from genome assembly GCF_002288905.1 of Enhydra lutris kenyoni. NCBI lineage: Eukaryota > Metazoa > Chordata > Mammalia > Carnivora > Mustelidae > Enhydra > Enhydra lutris. Next base: position 22,787,196 of record NW_019154089.1, read on the forward strand.
TCTGCCAGGATATTGAATTCCCTCACCCATCTCAAAAGCTTTGTGTTATCTTTGACTCCCACCTCTCCTTTGTGTTCCATGACTATCAGTTATGAAACGGCATGGGACAGACTCCATTGCTCCTGCTTTTGCTGTTCTGGGCCCATGAGTTCAGCTGCATTTCATTTCCTGTCCTGGATGTCAATAAGGTTGCTAATTCTACCCTTACATAAAAAGCATTACTCTAACCAGTTTCAAGATGTTTCTGATCCTTACAATCAAAATAGTCACAATTAGAATACTTTCTGGCTTTACTCCTCCATAGGAAATCTACTTTATATGAAAACTACTATTTCCTTCAGACCTCCCAATACTCTGTATCTCCACTTGTGTATTATTATTATTTTTTAATCTTTATCTGTTGAAATTGCAGTTCTTCTTTAAAAGCCCAGTTTAGATGCTATTGTATTAATGAAAGCTTGTCTCATTCAGGCCACGAGGCTGTGAGATCCATTGTTTTGTTTTGGTTTTACCTCTCTTATAATGCCTCCCTACTTCCTATATTTTGCATCTTGCTGTATTACAAAATTTCAGCCATTGTCCATCCTTCACCCTCATACAGTAGATTGCTGGGTATTTGTAAGCAGGGAATGTTTTCTACTCACGTTTAAGACCTACACATGTAGCTCGGTATTTTAGTCACTGTAAGAATAGATATGTGTAAAAAAAAAAAAGAAAAGAAAAGAAAAGTTGAACAAACAAAAAATGAGAACTACATAATATAGGACTTCTAGGAAAAGCTTAGAACACTGAAAATCTGTTAGGAAAACCTTTAATTTAAATAATAAAGAATATGTGTTATTTTAGAATTCTTACTTTGAAAATATTGTAATCTCTTCTTCTTCTTCTTCTTCTTTTTTTTCTCACTACTCTCTTCAGGGTCTGGTAGGCATGGAGCCATCTCAGAAGCGCCCTGAGACACCAGCAAATGGCAGAACCCTGACCATGGACCCAATACTAATTTAATTTAAAGAACACATTAGTATGATTTACATTCTGTTTTTGGGCAACATTTCAAAAGGGAGGCTTACAAACCTCCAGCAATTCACTGATGAGACAAATATGAATGAAAAATTGATAAGTAGCTGTGATAGAGCCAGTTGGAGCAACAAAAAGAACAAAGAAACAAATTTTAAAAGTATCAGATAAGTGCAGCTGGATCGTATATTGACAATTAGGAGAGCCAACATTATCATCATTCATCATTCCCAGTTGAATTTTCACTGTAGGTGATACTATTCATTTGAAGAAACCAATTTATCTATTCATTTCAACTCAATTATTCATAAATTCTGTCTCACTAAGAAGACATAAGAGAGCCAATGGATGATGAAATCTAGAAGTTGAGATCATATCCAATATTATGCTATTGAGTTGTAAGGGACCTTAGAGGACCATTTTGTCTCAGTTTCCTTCCCACAGAAAGTCTCTTTTGCAAAATCCTTGGCCGATCCTTGTTAGTCTCCAGGTAGTCAAATGACTGGTGCATTTTATTATTCAGATTTTGTCACAGATACCACCTAAGGACTTCCCTGAACAGACCATTTAAACGAGAGTTCTTTGCAATTCTTTATTACAGCATTGTCTTTGTTTCCTACATAGTGCTTTTTGCTATACAATACAGTACTACTTATTTAATAATTTATTTGTTTACTGTCAATCTCTACCGATAGAATGTAACATCCATAAGAACAAGAACCTTGTTTAGATTGTTCACTGATGCATTTAACTTTTCTAAAATAGTTCCAGGCACATGGCAGAAATTCTACTAAGATGTAGTTCATGTTACTGAATAAAACTAAACATTACTTAAAACCTACAGTTATTATCTTTCAGGGCAGAACACTCTATTCCTAGAGGCTCCTGTTAGAAAGCCTTTCTACTTTTGGAGAAAAAACTTGTCATCTCATGACTGACTTCCTGTTCAGGCTTCTCTAACAGGGCTATTTTACCTTAAGGTTGAACATTTTAATATTTGAAGACTCAACCTTGAGCTAATCAAAAAGTTACTGAGTTTTAATCCTTTGTCACTCCCTCTCTTAGACACTGAGACAGATATACATATATATATACACACACACATATGTATATATATATATATATATTTATAACAAAAATTTAATAGTTGAAATGGTGGTTAAGATGTATATTTATCTTGTTAACAGGGCAGTTATTTTCACTTTCCTTGAGTTTATGGACTGTGTGTTATGAATCCATTGAATATACAAATCTGCTGATCAGAAAATTACACATGCAAGCAAAAATTTACATACGATTTCCAGAGATTCACAAATACCTACATCTCTACTTAAAGACACTGAATGATGAACAAGATCTTTCAAGAAATAATCTCTCTACTGATGGGCAATTGCCTTCCCTATGTCTTCATTTCTTGAGGTTTCATAAATGCATGCTATTGCACAGATGGTGGTTTAGAATCTAAATGGTTAACTCCTATCTCAGGACAAGAAGATGCTTTTTAATGTCAAAGTGTGTAATTTTCAACTGCAAATTATGAATGGTAAATCAGATTCTCTGGCCTGAACCTCCAAATCACTTGGCAAAAATTGTCTTTCAAAATTTACGAACATAATTCTACTAACCATTGTTAGGAATATTTTTACTTACATGGCCTTAATTCAGTGATTTGAAATATAATTGCATTCAAATCCTCTCTCTACTCTGTTCCTGATTGTCTCCTTTAATAAACTCCACTAAGAAAAAGAATTTTTGGTTTGCTGTGATTCCAAAGGCGAGATATAAAGACCTTGATAGCTTCCTAAGTGATAAAAATTTTCCATAGGCAACACACATAAATAAAATGATTTGTTTTAATGTGCACTCATTATAGACACAGCCTGTTGTATTTCTCTCTACAGCAAATTAAATAGATGTTTTTATTCTGGCAGAAATCTCACTCTCCACACTTCGCTTTTGTCTCTCTTCTGAGAGGGATGAGACCTCCTCTGTCAACTTAGAAGCTCTTACTGTCACTAGGCAGAAAGAAAGCACCTCTCCGTGGATGAGGACTATCGTCTGCCAATAGATTTGGCTGTCACTCAGTGTCAAAGCACTAACAACAAAGCAATTATCCACACAAAAAAGAAAGAGAATCAGAAGACCCAAGTTATGTAGATAAAACAGAGCCAGTGAAAAATATAACAAGCATCTCTGAAAACTAAAGGGTGGTTCTCTTGCTCCCTCCCCTCTCTCCCAGTATGCTGCCACATCATCCGTAAAGCCTTCCTATTTTTTTTTTTTAACTTAAAGCTTGGCAAGTATTCCCAATTATTTTCTGAAACACCAGCAACTTATATTCCATAGAACATACTTCTTCCACCAGTGGTTCTACCTTATTTGAGGGAAAATATATTCAGGATCAATTAAAATTCAGACAAATCTACAACTTAATTTGTGAAAGCCAAGTAGAAGCAGCCCGAGAAAAAAAGACTGTCACACAGAGGATAATTTTAAACGGACAGAATAGAATTAGAAGCAGAAAAAGAACAACTGAATATTCAATTTTGGTGATACTAGGGAAAGTGTATCAAATATTATAATACTAAATAAAATGAATTTTAACCTATAGGCTACTAATAAGCCCTGTTGGCATAAATCAGGAATTCAAACTAAAGTTAGCATCCAAATATGGTAGAAAGATAGTGGCTTTGTAACAAATTGAATTTTCTCCCAGGTTATGTAGTTATTCATTTTTAAAAAATTCTTACATTCATTCAATAATTATTTATTAAGCACCTCAAATGTCCCCAAAACTACTAAAACAAACTAAGAATGCAGTGGTGAAAAGTAAAAGGAGTCTTGCCTAGTCTTGGAAAGAGTCTACTGGTAAAGATGAATAGAAGCAAGTAGATAAAAGATAATTCTTGGCTAGGGTGTCATGATAGTTCAGCTCTCTTTCAGGCTCTATATTTCATTTGTCCTGTGCCTTTGATCAAGTCATTTCCTTTCTCTGGAGCAAATTTCCATGCTCTGCAAAATAAATGAAATGGGCTATCTGTTAACCATAATAGACATTTGGTTCTAAAAGATTCCTCATGATTCTATTTGATGGCTTCTAAAATCTCTTTCTGTAACTCATATTCATACTTATAGGAAGATAACCTGGCTAACAAGAATAATTGGGGTACAACACTGAAAATAGTTTTGAGTTTTTTGCCCCTGAAATCCATAATTTTTACTTTAGTCCACTAACATCATCATCAATATAATTAATATTATTACATTTTCAGGGGCTGGAATTTCTGCAACTTAATGGGAACATACACAAGAAAAAATAAAATTGATAACAATATCCAAAATATTGAAAATACATTAAAATTTAGGAAAGGTGTGGGGATGATGAACAAATTTAACTAAATTTTGAGGAGGGAGGACAATGATGGCAGAAGAATAGCAGATCTAAATATCATCAGGTCCCAGGAGTTCAGCTAGATAGTTATCAAACCATACTGAATACGTACAAACTAAATAGGAGATAGAAGAGAAGAGCAGCAATACTAGCAACAGAAAATTGATCACTTTCCGGAAGGTAGGATGTGTACAGAAGTGAATCTGAGGCAACATTTGGAAAGATAGACTGTGGAGGGAGGGGCCAGCTCCCGGCAAGTGAGAGAGCAGCAGAGTACAAAATCGGAACTTTTAGAAGTCTCCTCCACTGAGTGTTATCACTTCAGATGCTAAGCAGGGGATGGAGCCCTCACAGGGATTGAATGGTCTCAGGATCTGCAGGGTCACAGAAAGACCAGGGTGTCTGAGTGTGGCAGAGCTCCCAGGTATCAGGTAGCAGGGAAGCTGGCTGCAGAGACAGAGTCAAGGAGTGGGCTCTCAGCTCGGGATTATCTTAAAGCATGATGCATGGCACAGTTGGGCCACTGCTCTTCAGGCAAAGATCCAACAATCAGCAGATCCAGGGAAACTCACCTTCCTTCTCCCAGGGGAATGGTTAGGAGTGCACTACAGGAATCAGGTGGGTTTGGAGACACTAAATGGGACTGTGCACCAGAGATAGAAATGCTCAGTCACAGGCCGGGTGAGCTCGGACTATGGCCAGAGACCAGGGAGACAGGAGGGGTTGACTGCTTTTCTCTGAAGGTGCATTGAGAAAAGGAGGCCTGAGCTCTCAGCTCCTATGGTGCCAGAGATTGGGAGACCACCATTTTCATTCCCATACTCCAAAGCTGTACAGAAAACGTTCAGGGAACAAAGGCACCCAAGACCCAAACTGAGCTGATTACTTAGCCTGACCCCTGGCAAGGGCAGTGCAATTCTGCTTTGGGCAAAGACATTTGAGAATCTCTACAAGAGGTCCCTCCACCAGAGAAGATTAGTAAGAACATCCAGCCTAGACCAGGTTCACTAATCAACGAGAACTGTGGAACTCCAGAGCTAGGAGAAAGCAACACATAGAATTCATGCGTCTTTTCCCATGATCCTTTAGTTTTTCAAAGTTAAGTTTTTAAAATTTTACTTCTTTTTTTTTTGTTTTGTTTTTCCTCTTTCCTATTTTAATGTTCTTTAAATATTTTATCTTATCAATACCTTTTAAAATATTTTAAAATTTTCATTGTTATAGTCACATTTTATCCCTTCATTGTATTTAACCTTATTCTTTGTATAAATATAGGATTTTTATTCTTAAAATTTGGGGATACAATTTCTTCCAATAGATCAAAATATACCCTAAATCCAGCACATGGCTTTGTTCTAGTCACCAACTGGATCACATTCTTTCCTCTTTTTTTTCCTTTTTTCAACAAACTTCTTATCAATTTCTTTTTTAGAATGGTTTTTAAATTTTCATCTTTACAGTCATATTCCATCCTTCATTGTGTTTACCCTAATTTTTGTATATATGTAAGTTTTTCTTTCTTTAAAATTTGGGGAGGTAGTTTCTCCTAGCAGACCAAAATACACCCCAAATCAAGTATGTGGCTCAGTTCTATTCACCAGTATAATACACACACACACACACACACACACACACACACACACACACATATTTCCCCCTTTCTTCTCCCCCGGTTTCAGGTCTCTTCTGATTTGGTTAGTGTATATTTTTCTGGGGTCAATGAGTCATTACTACCCATTTAGTATTTTTTTCTCTCATCCATCTATTCTTATCTGGATAAAATGACAAGGTGGAAAAACTTACCACAAACAAACAAACAAACAAACAACAAGAGACTGTACCAATGGCGGCTAGGGACTTAATCAAGATGGACGAGTCATATGTCAGAATTAGAGTTCAGAATGATTATTATCAAGGTGCTAGATGGGCTTGAAAAAAACATGGAAGACACTAGAGAATCCCTTTCTGGGGAAATAAAAGAACTAAAATCTAACCAAGTCAAAATAAAAAAGCTATTAATGAGGTGCAATAAAAAATAGAGGTTCTTACTGCTAGGATGAATGAAGCAGAAGAGAGAATTAGTGATACAGAAGACCAAATGATGGAGAATAAAGAAGCTGAGCAAAAGAGAGAAAAACAACTACTGGAAAACAAGGAGAGAATTCGAGAGATAAGTGATGCTATAAGACAAAACAATATTAATATAAGTGGGATTCCAGAAGTAGAAAAGGGAGAGAGGGCAGACTGGAGCAAATTATAGCATAGAATTTCCCTAATTTGGTGAAGGGAACAAACATCAAAATCCAGGAGGCATGGAGAACCTCCCTCAAAATTAATAAAAATAGATCCATACCCCATCATCTAATAGTAAAACATAAAATTCTCACTGACAAAGAGAAAATCCTGAAAGCAGCTTGGGACAAGAGGTTTGTAACATAAAATGGTAGAAATATTAGATTGGTAGCAGACCTATCCACAGAGACCTGGCAGACCAGAAAGGACTGGCATGATAGATTCAGAGCACTAAACAATAATATGCAGCCAAGAATACTATATCCAGCTAGATTGTCATTGAAAATAGAAGGAGATGAAAGGCTCCCAGGAAAAACAAAAACTAAAAGAATTTGCAAACACCAAACCATCCCCACAAGAAATATTGAAAGGGGTCCTCTATGCAAAGAGAGAGCCTGAAAGTAACAGACCAGAAAGGAACAGAGACACTATATGGTAACAGTCACCTTACAGGCAATACAATGGCACTAAATTCGTATCTTTCAATAGTTACCCTAAATGTAAATGAGCTAAATGCCCCAATCAAAAGACACAGGTTATCAGAATGGATAAAAAAAATGAGACCCATCAATATGCTGTCTACAAGAAACTCATTTTAGACCCAAAGACACCTCCAGATTTAAAGTGAAGGGGTGGAAAACAATTTACCATAATAACGGACATTCAAAGAAAGCTGGGGTGGCAATCCTTATATCAGATAAATTAGATTTTAAGTAAAAGACTATAATAAAAGATGAGGAAGGACACTATATCATACTTAAAGTGTCTGTCCAACCATAAGATTGAGCAATTTTAAATATGTATGCCCATAACATGGGAGCAGCCAATTATATAAACCAATTAATAACAAAATCAAAGAAACACATTGCTAATAATACAATAATGTAGGGGACTTTAACCCCCCCCTCACTGAAATGGATAGGTCATCTAAGCAATAGATCAATAAGGAAATAAAGGCTTTAAATGGCATACTGGACCAGATGGACATCACAGATATATTCAGAACATTCCATCCCAAAGCAACAGAATACACATTTTTTTCTAGTACACCTGGAACATTCTCCAAAATAGATCACATCCTGAGTCATAAATCAAGTCTCAACTGGTACCAAAATATTGGGATCATTCCCTACATATTTTCAGACCACAATGCTTAGAAACTAGAACTCAACCACAAGAAGAAAGTTGGAAAGAACTCAAATACATGGAGGTTAAAGAGCATCCCACTAAGGAATAAATGGGTCAATCAGGAATTTATAAAGAAGAATTTAAAAAATTCATGGAAACAAATTAAAATGAAAACAATTGTTCAAAATCTTTGGGATACAGTAATGGCGGTCCTGAGAGGAAAGTACATAGCAATGCAAGCCTTTCTCAAGAAACAAGGAAGTTCCCAAATACAAAACCTAACCCTACACCTAAAGGGGCTATAGGAAGAATGGAAAAGAAAGCCTTAACCCAGTAGAAGAAGAGAAATAAGAAAGATCAGAACAGAGATCACTGAAATAAAAACCAAAAGAACAGTAGAACAAATCAATGAAATTTGGAGATATTCTTTGAAAGAATTAATAAGATTGATAACTCCCTGGCCAGACTTATCAAAAAGAAAAGAGAAAGGACCCACATTAATAAAATCATGAATGAAAGAGGAGCGATCACAACCAAAAACAAAGAAAAACAAACAATTACAAAAACATATTACGAGCAACTATACACTACCAAATTTGACAACCTGGAAGAAATGGATGCATTCCTAGAGACATATAAACGACTAAAACTGAACCAGGAAGAAATAGAAAACCTGAACAGACCCATAACCAGTAAGGAGATTGAAGCAGTCATCAAAAATCTCCCAACAAATAAGAGCCCAGGGCCAGATGGCTTCCCAGGGGAATTCTACCAAAGTTTAAAGAAGAATTAATACCTATTCTCCTGAAACTATTCCAAAAAATAGAAATGAAAGGAAAACTTCCATACTCATTTTATGAGGCCAGAATTACCTTGATCCCAAAACCGATAAAGACCCCATAAAAAAGGAGAATTACAGACCAATACCATTGATGGACACAGATGCAAAAATTCTCACCAAAATACTAGCCAATAGGATCAACGGTACATTAAAAGGATATTCATCACAACCAAGTGGGATTTATTCCTGGGGTGTAAGAATGGTTCAACATTTGCAAATTAATCAGTGGGATACAATATATTAATGAAAGAAAGAACAAGAACCATATGATACTCTCAATAGATGCTGAAAAAGCATTTGACAAAGTACAGCATCCTTTCTTGGTGAAAACTCTTCACAGTGTAGGCATAGAGGGTACATACCTCAATATCATCAAAGCCATCTATGAAAAACCCACAGCAAATATCATTCTCAATGGACAAAAAGTGAGAGCATTTCCGGTAAGATCAGGAACATGGCAGAGATGTCCATTATCACCACTGCTATTCAATATAGTACTAGAAGTCCTAGCCTCAGCAATCAGACAACAAAAAGAAATAAAAGGCATCGTAATCAGCAAAGAAGTCAAACTATCATACTTTGCAGATGATATGATACTTTATGTGGAAAACCCAAAAGACTCTACTCCAAATCTGCTAGAAGTTGTATAGGAATTCAGTAAAGTGTCAGGATATAAAATCAATGCACAGAAATCAGTTGCATTTCTATACACCAACATTAAGACAGAAGAAAGATAAATTAAGGAGTCGATCCCATTTACAGTTGCACCCCAAACCATAAGATACCTAGGAATAAACCTAACCAAAGAGGCAAAGAATCTGTACTCAAAAAAACTATAAAGTACTCATGAAAGAAATTGAGGAAGACAGAAACGGAAAAGTGTTCCATGCTCATGGACTGGAAGAACCAATACTGTGAAAATGCTTATGCTTATTTAATGCAATACCTATCAAAATGCTATCATTTTTTTTTCAAAGAAATGGAACAAATAGGTGTAAAATTCATATGGAACCAGAAAAGTCCCTGAACAGCCAGAGGAATGTGGAAAAGGAAAGCTAAAGTTGGTGGCATCTCAATTCTAGATTTCAAGCTCTATTACAAAACCATAGTAATCAATACAGTATGGTACTGGCATAAAACAGACACATAGATCAAGAGAACAGAGCAGACAGCCCAGAAATGGACCCTCAACTCTATGGTCAACTAATCTTTGACAAAGCAGGAAAGAATGTCCAGTGGAAAAAAGTCTCTTCAACAAATGGTGTTGGGAAAATTGGACAATCACGTGCTGAAGAATCAAATGAATCATTTCCTTACACCACACACAAAAATAGACTCTAAATGGATGAAAGCCCTCAGTGTGAGACAGGAATCCATCAAAATCCTTGAGGAGAACACAGGCAGCAACCACTTCGATCTCAGCCACAGCAACTTCTTCTTAGAAATATCGCCAAAAGTAAGGAAAGCAAGGGCAAAAATGAACTATTGGAACTTCATCAAGATCAAAAGCTTTTGCACAGCAAAGGAAACGGTCAACAAAACCAAAAGACAACTGACAGATTGGGTGAAGATATTTGCAAATGGCCCATGAGATAAAGTGCTAGTACCCAAAACCTATAAAGAACCTATCAACTCAACACACAAAGAACAAATAATCCAATCAAGAAATGGGCAGAAGAGGGGCACCTGGGTGGCTCAGTGGGTTAAGCAGCTGCCTCGGCTCAGGTCATGATCTCAGGGTCCTGGGATCGAGTCCCGCATTGGGCTCTCTGCTCAGCAGGGAGCAGGGAGCCTGCTTCTCTCTCTCTCTCTCTGCCTGCCTCTCTGCCTACTTGTGATCTCTGTCTGTCAAATAAATAAATAAAATCTTAAAAAAAAATGGGCAGAAGACATGAACAGACATTTCTGCAAAGAAGACATCCAAATGGCTAGCAGACCATGAAAAAGTGTTCAACATCACTCGGTCTCAGGGAAATACAAATCAAAACCACAGTGAGATACCACCTCACACCAGGCAGAATGGCTAAAATTAACCAGTCAAGAAAAGACAAATGTAGGTGTGGGTGCAGAGAAAGGGGAACCCTCCTACACTATTGGTGGGAATGCAAGCTGGTGCTGCCACTCTGGAGAACAGTATGCACGTTCCTCAAAAATTTGAAAATAGAGCTACCAAGCAATTGTGACCCAGCAATCACACTACCGGATATTTATCCTAAAGATAAAAATGTAGTGATCCAAAGGGGTATATGCACCTGAATTCTTATAGTAACAATGTCTAAAATAGCCAAACTATGGAAAGAACCTAGACGTCCATCCACAGATGAATGGATAAAGAAGATGTAGTGTGTGTGTGTGTGTGTGTGTGTGTGTGTATAATGGATTACTATACAGCTATCAAAAAAACCCACAAAACCGAAATCTTGCCATTTGTGACAACATGGATGGAGCTAGAGGGTATTATGCTAAGTAAAATAAGTTAATCAGAGAATGACAATTATCATGTGATCTCTCTGATATGAGGAACTGGAGGGGCAGGGGCGGGGTTGTGGGGGCTAGGGAGGGAAAAAATGAAACAAGATAGGATCTTGGGAGACAAACCATAAGAGATTCCTAATCTCACAAAATAAACTGAGGTTTGCTGGAGGATGGGGGGTTAGGGATGGGGTGGCTGGGTTATTGAAATTGGGGAGGGTATGTGCTATGATGAATGCTGTGAAATGTGCAAGCCTGATGATTTACAGACCTGTACCCCTGGGGCAAATAATACATTATATGTTAATTTAAAAAAAAAATTTTAACTAAATTTGTCTCTAACTTAAGCGTTTAGAGAACTATTAGTGTTCTACATTACTATTGGATGAAGACATCTGTTATTAATCTAGATATATTTGTTTATTCTCTGGGTGCTTAGATTTTTCCAGGTGAGTCTTAAAATATAAAAATAGGGTCTCAGAATTTAAAAAAATTGTACCACGATATCAATTTCAATTTTGGTTCCCTTAGATGAGAAGTCCTATATAATTTTGTAAGCTGTTAGTTATCATGACAATATGAGATTATATGAAGGACAGGATAAGTTTTAATACTTTATTTTAAAAAGTTAACAAATTTAACCTATATTAACAATAAACAAGATTTGGTATGATTTTTTTTTAGAATACAGAAAATTTTTATTAATACTTACTGAATTTGTCTAAGTCCTTTGCAGAAAAATTTAAAATATAGTAAATGTATTACATGATTTTTGCCAAATTCTGAATTGTCTGATTTGATGTTGAAAAGCAGCAAATTCAATATATTCATGAGTAAAACTAGAGGAAGAAATTTAAATTTTTATGCAGAAATGATAAATCATAGCTTATCTTTATTATTTCATTTCCTAGTTATTTATATTTCTTTCACCACATCTTCCCCTGGTGATTACCAGTAAATTTCATTTGGTTACTCTGCTTTGAGGATAAACATGTATTCTACCTTTCAATATAAAAACAGTAAAATGTGACAGGGATGTGAAAATACCTGAGTAGGTACCAAAACTGTCTAAGAAAAGCTTTCACATTAAAAATTCCATACTCATTTTGTTAGTCTTAACCACTGTAGCCAAGATTCAGTGTGTGTGTGTGTGTGTGTGTTTCTTCTCCAAAGCAACATCAACTATTTCATCATGATCTGTGAACCCTAATTTCTAGATGGAGATTCTAACTTTAAGCTAGTTTTCCAGGTAAGTATTTGGGAGGCTGTGGAAACAACAGTGATATTTGAGAAAGATCAGATTAAAGGCATAATAATATTGCACTGAATAAGCCCATGACTAGTAGACTATAGGCACCTCCTCCTAACATAGATAGGCATATTTTATTCAACTTTCACTTCTGATCACCCAGCACCCCGCTGGTATACAGTTCAATATGTGGTACATATTTTTCACACCAAAATTAGTTACATGGACGCTATAAATAATGACACTCTTTTTTCAGTATAGTTTTTACCATCAGAGTAACTAGTTGAATCGATGACCTCTATGGTAGTTAGACTACCAACTCTGAAATTATATCAAATATTATATCAAATATCCTAATTATTTGTTAGGCAGAACATACCAAACATCTCAGATCATAAATATATATTTCTTATTTTGAGTAGTTCAGATTAAAAAGGAACACACACACACACATACACACACAGACAGGCATATACACACATAGCATTCACTCCATTCATAATGGTTACTTATATTTCAGCATTTGTATTTATGGACAATTTTGGACCAATATAGAAAATATTGGAATGAAGAGTTGTCTTTCATTTATTCTTCTTCCAAGGTACTGAAAAAAATTATTTTTTGCAGTATTATTAAGAAAATTTAATCTAAACTCCCATTTAACTTTGTGTTTATCAGAATCAACTTTCAAGATAATTCACCAATGAAAATAAGTGACTATTTATGGTTTCCATAACCACCAAACAAGAAAGTGACGGTAACTGCCATTTGATTTTTAAAAAGATTATGACACAGTTAAGGTACTGAAAATTTATTTTCAAATTATAAGAGGAGCCAATGCTGTATTTTACAAGCTGGAAACCTGGTGGAATCATAGGCTTTACAATATTTTGCATATATTTTATGTAGTTTTGCAAATATAATACATTCTATTTCAAGGTGAGAGAAAACTTTTTTTTTTATTTATTCCAAATTTTATAAAAACTGCTTGCTTTTATAACATCTCCATTGGTAAGATGATGATGATAATAGTGTTGATAGGAAATGCTTATCTAGCTGAACTTGACCCTGTTCAAAATGCTTTACACATCTTAATCCATTTAACAATAACAGTAACTCTCTGAGGTTTCTGTTAATTCTATTTTACAGAAGAGAAAACTACAGTTAAGCAACTTGCCTTGATCTCACTGCTAGTTAAGTGGCAGATCTGGAATTGGATCCAATACATTCTGCTCCAAATTCAATGCTCTGGACTGGTAGATTAATGGTGTCAATATTAATATATTTTTTAAGATTTTATTTATTTGACAGAGAGAGAGATCTCAAGCCAGCAGAGAGGCAGGCAGAGATAGAGGGGGAAGCAGGCTCTCCACTGAGCAGAGAGCCCGACATGGGGCTCGATTCCAGGACCCCGAGACTACGACCCGAGCTGAAGGCAGAGGCTTACCCCACTGAGCCACCCAAGTGCCCCAATATTAATATGTTTTAATTAAAAATACTAAAATATATTAACCAGTGATAAATTACAAGAAAGAAAAGTTGAATTTATCTTAAAAATAACTTTACGAACTGGTTATATTAGAATAAGTGCTTAAAATAAGAAATGGTTGTTGGGGTGGCAAAAGATTATATCACTTTCTGGTATCTAGGCATAGAATGGTACAATTCAATAAAAATTCTAAGAGAAGGTTGAGTAATTTTAGGTAAAATGACCTTGTTGACTTAAGTTTTGAAGCAAAGGATATTAAGGTTAAATACTTCTCTTTGTACAGATTAATTTTGAATGATCAACTTGACAAATAGTTGGCTTGAGTTCACTGGATAATTAACAATTTTACTGAATGAATTTTATTTCATTTAATTCTGATACTAAGTAAAATTCCACTCTTGTATCATATTTTTCAAAACATCAGCTAAATAACTTGCCAAATATGTCAAATAAATACAGGTCTAAGCTATAGAACTCTCAGAACCAATTACACAAAAAGGTCAATATTTACCAATTAAATAAAGAAGTTTGCATTCCAGTACATATTTACTAAAAGCAAAATTAAAAATGTAGAAAACTCATGTGGCTTTCTTACATACACAAAGATGGCATTAGTTTTGTGAACGAAGAGAAAAAGTTACTGAACAGTTCATCAGTAGAGTGCTATGTTTGAAATAGTAAGATAAGTAACAGAAAATAAAAACCAAACTTCAGAAGGATTTCACATTTTAAAAAGAGAAAAATCCCATGTATGTTCTTTTATATTGTATTAGTGCAGACAACACTGGCATTTCTGGATAGTCCTTGATAGAAAAGGATCAGTTTTTGAGATAGACCCCAAATGGTTTTATAATAGTTTCATTTTGTCCTTGAATAAAATGGGCCAGGCTCAGAGATGAGTTGACTAAACACAAAGGGTGATCTTGACCTTTCCCTTGCTCTGAGTTCACCAGAGCTATCCTATTAGAACTTTCATAGATCTACTTTTACTTTATTTTATAGTTGTATCTATGTGTATATTTTTTGTCTTATCTCTAGCACTTCCAAACCTAATAGCTGGAAATATAAAAGAAGTCCAGAAATTGTTGTCACGTATAGCACATATGAATGAGTTTCTTAGAATCTTTGCCAATTTGGGTATCTCCCAACTTGGAAACTTTCCCAGATGGGTGCACTTAAAAAAAGTTATGTCATTCTCCAAGTTGTTGTTGACAAATGTTTCTGTGGATGCTAATAGACGTAAATGTTATTTCCTATTTAGACTAAGTATAGAAATGGAGCATTTACAGCATCACATTAGAGATTCTTATCAGCCAGCAGTGGAAAAGGGCCTGGGAGAGAGACAAAAACATTACAATTGCATACAGTGATTAAATGCATGTGTAGGGTTTGCCAAGGTGTGTGTTTCTGGAGAATTCAAGCCTGAGCTCAGAACTAGGATTATAACTGTGTTATGTGGGAGGGGTTCACAAATATCTGGAGTTTTAAAAGAAATGATCTCTATTTCTAATTAAATTATACTATTTTTTTCCTGTTATAATTGGTATAGACTAGGATTCTAATCTGATTCTCCACAAACTATACTCAGAATATTCAAAAAAATTACCGGATAGCAGATGGTGGTAAAGTATAAAAAATGAGAACATGTTCTTAGCACCTGAACTAAGGACAGGATTTTCTATAGGCATACACAGTGGAGAAAGAATAGTCCCAGGTCCTCACATGATCCTGAATCTGAGTTGGGAGGTAATTCTATTTCTTACAATCGGGTCTTTGGCAGTTTCTTTTGCTTCATCCAGAAAAATATTGGGAAAAGAGAGAGCAAAGGGGAAAAATGGAAAAATTATGTGAACTCAAGCAGAGAGCCAAAGAACACCATTTCAAAACATGATAATTCCTCTGCAAGTTCAAGGTTAGAAGAATATCAGATTGATCCAAAATAAGATACATATTAATATTTAATATGATTTCCTCCTGCCCATGTGCCAGTCAGACATTTGGTCCTTAGCATGACATTAATGAGACTGTGAGCTCCTTGAGACAGACACCATGACTGGTTTGTTTCTCCATACCCCATGGGATCTATCCCAGTGACTAGTACCTAGAAGGGGCTCAATGCATATTTAAAGAGAAAAATCCAAAATAATTAGCCTAGTGTTTATCTTAGACAAAGCTTTACTTCCATTCAAAGCTCTAGAAGCTTCTGTATTGTCAATGAGCAACTATAAATAAATACAAATCATTGTTACATTCGCAAAATTAAACACCGAACTGTGTGGTTGCTAGGGCCATTTCCAGTATTAACATTTTCTTACCTCTGACACATCATTCAGTGCTCCTGTTTTATGATGAGACAAAAAAAAATGTAGAGTACTAGCTTTGGAAATGCTTTTCTCTCTTCAGGGCGGGTTTTTTTTTCTTTTCTTTTCTTTTTTCTTTTCTTTTCTTTCCTTTCCTTTCCTTTCCTTTCCTTTCCTTTCCTTTCCTTTCCTTTCCTTTCCCTTTCTTTCTTTCTTTCTTTCTTTCTTTCTTTCTTTCTTTCTTTCTTTCTTCTTTCTTTCGGTAGAGGGGGAGTCAATGTGAATATGTTGGCAATTTCAAATAAAAACTATTGCTTTGCTTCAGGTTAAATCACTTAACCTGCTGTGAAGCAATTAGAATCCATTTCGCTACTGAGCACAGCTAGATGCTTAATAAAAGGGTCACAGGGAGTCACACACAAAGATGGTCACTCAACGCTGCAAATCCACCAGCTGTGCAAAATGGTCACTACCCTGATGCTGGACAAGTAGGTCCATTCCCTGACTCCCACTCCCCATTTTGTAAAGACAACTGAGTTCCAGAATTTACAGCCTGTAAGAGGAGGGCAAGTGATTGCATGCATTTTTTAAAATGCTATTTTATTAAATTTTATTTTACATGATAGAGAATGTTGCCAGAGTTTTTTACATACATGATAAATCTCTCACTTTTCTTATTTATTGGCAAATGATGAAAGTCAAAAACAATTCATCACCTGCTGGGGCCACTCATATATAAAAACCAAGCCTGCTGTTATCCACTGTGCTTTAAATCAAAACTACACAGCTAACACACTCTCGCCCTTGCACATTCCCACACTCAGAGAAAAGAAAAGGCAAACATAATAAATGTCTTCTCAGAAACAGAAGCAGTTCAATAGTCAGCCAAAGCAAAATGTTCTCTCTCACATTTACCTATATTGTTCTTCTTAAAGAACAATAATGTAATGGGAAAGTAGTCCAGACTTCCAATGCTGCTGCCCACGTCTGAAGCCTACTTAATTTACCACTTAATTAGCCACTAATCCTTCCTTAAGATTGCTCAAAACATATATCCCTAATTCTCTAAATTACAATCTAAACAGTATTTTTTTCTAATGAAAACAAAGAGAGTCTATATTTATGCAAGAATATGAAAGAAATGCAAAAGTTATTTTTGCTTTTACAATAGGAATGTATTAAGTGTGAAAGATTACTTAAGGGGTGGAGATTTACTTATGTGTAACTTAAAAAATTTTTTTGAATGTGCCAGGTAGAAAAAAATACTAATCGACACTTACACTTCTATTTTAATTCTACATCCTGAAATACAAATTTCTTTTTTTTAAAAAAGATTTTATTTATTTATTTGACAGAATGAGAGAGATCACAAGTAGGCAGAGAGTTAAGTGGGGGGCGGTGGGGGGGAAGCAGGCTCCCCGCTGAGCAGGGAGCCTGATGCGGGGCTCAATCCCAGGACCCTGAGATCATGACCTGAGCCAAAGGCAGAGGCTTAACCCACTAAGCCACCCAGGTGCCCCCTAAAATACAAATTTCTAAAACTGCACCCTGCCATAATCCTGAAGTCATGCTGAAATTCCTACTAATATCAGGGATGTTCTATAGTATCTTAATTTTATAAAGGTAAAGTAAAAGCAATTCACATTTTCTATGCATACTTTGACCATGATACTGGTTGGCTGAGTATTATTTTGAGTTCCTGTGGCTTGTACCCATTAGTTCCAGTGGAGAAAGATAATAACTCTGTGGTATAGCAATTTATCATACTACTGCTAGATCTGAATTCCATATTCAGCCACTACATGTGAAACCAATCTACAAAGGAGACAGAAAACCAGCAGAACTTGAAAACCAAATATCTTGGATCAGTTATTGTTGACCACTGCAAGAAGAAAATTGTACTGCTTTAATTGTTTTGTCTGAGATTCCATCTCATCATGTAAATCAAGAGGGAATTGCTTTGCCTTTTCAGGGTCTCTACAATTTTTCTCCCTTTCATGGGTCAGGACATGGATATCTATTTCATTATTTGCCCTTCAAAGATGGCAAAGGGAGAACAAGTGTGAACTTACTGTACTTAGATTCTCTTCTTGATTCAAAGGGTTGAAGACATTTGTCTAATATCAGCAGAAAAGTAGCATAGGGTGGCTTTCACTAGTTGTTTTAGACAAATCAATGGAATTTGTCCTGAAAGATCTGTACTTTTAATACTCTTTGCAACCGGTGGAATGCAGATTTTTGTTTGTTTGTTTGTTTTTTAACGATGGCCAACTGAGGTCTAGTATGTTCAGGGGCCATAATTAAATCTACTTTCTCTGAAATCAAAACATTGGGTTTGGCTTCATCAGCACTCAGAATGAAAGAAAACTACTATTTCAGTAATAGAGAGTTGGATTGCTTACATCTCTAAGGATATGGTTGGGACAGCAGCTACTTCACCAAATCCAATCTCCTTACAAAGCCAGAAGTCAAGAGATTTATCATTGCCAGTGCTGGGTGATTAGAAAGTGTAATTCATCAATGCCATTTAGTGGCCAGTGAATGAATGGATCAGATCTATCTGGAAGCTGGCTTTTAATGGTAAAAGGGGAATTCACCTAGACAGATAATCTATTTCTCAAAAAGGAATTGACTTTAAAAAGTCTATTTGATTGTACCTTCTTTCATTTATTACTGCTATTTGGAAATGTCCTATCTACATAGTTTTCCAAGTCTTTAATTCCTCTCTACTAGTTCTCTGACCTCTGAGATTATTTACCTGTTGAAAAGATTTTCACAGTTATCCAGAACACCAGAGCAAATACAAAATGGAAAGGAGAAACACACAAACTAACCAACCTTCATTTTTTGGCCACTCTCACTTCAGTAGGCCATCCTGAAGAATCTTCAAATGGTAAGATACTCATGGCTAAGTTAAAAACAATATGATTGAATTACGCAAGGCTTCCTTACACTTAGTTATTCTGCTATAAAAATAGTCCTGATAAGAGTTGGCCAAAGAAGAATAGTGTGTTGAACTTTATTATAATTTTACTAATAAATTTTGGTTTTCTAATGAAGTTAAAATTAAAATGGTCTTTTCTGAAACTCTTGAAATATAAAATAATTCATCTAATTACCTTGTTAGAAGCATGTATGGAAAATATATTTCAGATTCAGATCTCAACTACTATTCAGATACTATTTTTTGAAGTCACAAAATTACTCATGATATGCTTTCTGAATATTACTAGAGTCAAAATCAATTCCTTTCATTATTTACTTTAAGTATGTTCTTATATATTTCTTAAGTGAATTCTCTTCCCTGCCCCCTCTTCACACCCCCTTTTTCTGCCCAATTTCTTTAATTTACCATTCCTTTCAATAAAGGACTTAACTCCATGGAAAGTATAATACTTTCATAAAGTAACTTACTCTCATGGAAAAATATCCTTTTCCTCATTATGAAGGTATTTCCTCTCATGAGATCCATTTCATGATTCAAGTGGTATTTTTTTTTTTTAATATATATATATGCCTAAGTCAAGGCTACATAAAGCATTGTCCTTGGGTAGATGGCAATCTGAAAACTCTTACTGGTCTGCAATGTGATGAGACAGTGCTAGGATATAAATTACAACACCAGGCACACTGTTGTGTTCAGCTGACATTTTTTTTTTTTTCATAGAAGGAGTTTCTCAGTAAGGAAATAGTGTGTGAATTTGCCTTCTGGTGCACGCTGCATGTCTTATCAGAGTCCATTAATAAGCATAATAAAATAAACAACTGCCTAAACTATGTATATTCCCAAATTCATAAATGCGAACAAAATGATGCAATTAAACCAAGGAGGACAGAGTGGCATATATGTGTTGCTTCAGAATAAGCATAGGAGCTGAGAACACAATGATGAGGAGAAATCATCCAGAGGGAATGTAAAGGAAAAGTTGTTTTCACAGGAAAAGAACATCTAGTGCAAATGTCCTAACATGGGATGAACTTGACATGTTAGCAGAATAAGAAAAGAGCTTGGTGGAAATGAAGCCTAATGAGCAAATGGGAAGGGCCCAGGGCCTGCGCTAGGAAAGACCACCAATAACACCTTCTTCCTTAATCCACTATTCATCAGATTGGCATTATCACTTTAGCAGGCATGTTTCTTTTCAAATTGCTTAACATTCCCAATTCAAATTGACAGAATTATTGAGATCAACAAGCTACTAGCATGTCTAGAGTGATAACATTAGGAGTTATAATTAAATGTGTCTGACTTGCTTGAGAGCATAAGTTACTCCTTTAAAGTCACTCTCTAGGACTCAGGAATTTAATCAACTGAACACACTCTTGTGGCCTGAAAAAACGCTGCCTTGTGGAGGTATATAAGAAATTAAACCAAATAAGAAGCTAAACCAGGGCCTTGGGATTTGATTGTTTTAGAGGCTACAGAGAGAACACGAAAAAGTCAAATGATCATGAATAAGTCAAAAGAATAAGTGAAATGATCGAATGATCACACTAGTCTGATGGTAAATTGTAGCCAACGTGCGTGATATGATAAGGAATGGGCTCATAGTGAAGTGGAAACCAATATACCCTTTCTAAAAGTATATGCCACCATGGAGTTTCAGCCAATAATTTTTACATGGGCATATGGTTCTAACGTGGCCAGATCTTCTGATCTGTTCATGAGAAAGTAGAATTTGGGATTTGGAGATGAATGCAAATGAACAGTTTAGAAGTTGGCAAGTTACTAAAAGCAAAGCAGATCAAACAAAATACAACTTCAGGCCTCCCTTAGCCCATGGCTGCTGGTTTGCAAACTTTGATTTAATCCTGGGGCTCAGCTGATACTCAAGAGATACACAAACATGACTATCTTACATTATGGTAGCTTTCATGAATAGCCAGAGAGCCTGGTGGCAGTTTAAGCCCAGTAACAATAGTCCACAATAGTTCCACATTTTGTATCATTTCCCATCACTGGGGTTATAAATTCTGGGAATTTCAAATTCCTCCTAAGAGGTTAGTAAGTTTTATATACAACCCAGCAACAGTTAGTCAGCTAAATGATACATTTCTAGAGAAAGACAGAGATTGATGCCGCAAAGATATATTTTAATGCTTAATACTTTTTTTACTTGTAATACCTAATATTACTCTAATGCACACTGGTCTACTACCTGTTGATAATCATTAATCTAACAAAAGCACTATAGGTGACAGCAAAAGATTGGTTCCTATACTATTTAATTGAACAGAATCAAAATCATTTTGGTTTAAGTGGGAAACATATGAAAAGGAAAGCAGCTGTTGAATCACTCTAATTTCCATTTTCAATCAATAATCAATATCTAGCCCCTGATATCTATTTCATTAACCCTCAGGAGAGAGATTTGCTACATGTCATGGGAAGAGAGTTGCTAGTAGGCAGGGTTACCTACCCCGATTGGATTCCTTTGGTTCCCTGGGCTGCAGTATGGCGTGTCTGACTATACGCTATGAGCTGCTCTGGGTCGCTGAACTCTACTGAATGCTTGAAAGTATCATAGCCCAAGACAGCAGGAAACACTTCATGGGGAAATATCTGTTACAGAAGCTCAGTAATCTTAGGTACTGCATTATTATCACTCACTAGTCAAGAGACCCTGGGTGCTTTTCGTCACACGTTGCCTTGTCTGGTCACCATAAAATAATGACCATTGGGTTACATATATTATGATATGTGCGTGTGTGTGTCTCTAGGCATGAGTTTCTGTTTTTCCCTTGCTAGTGGTTATTTTAGTAGAAAAATTTCATGTCTGACCTACACCTGGCTGCTATCCAAGAATTAAATATAGCAATTTGTTACAGTAATATTCCTCTAGAGTCCTTCAGTGAGAACACAAACTATTTATTTTAAGTTATGCTTAAAGGTGTATTTCATTTTTAAGTCTCATCTCTGGCACACAACATATTCTAAGCAGCTTTCTCTCTCTTCAGTAGTACAAGCAATTTTTCTCAATAACTTCTTTTCCAGCATGGCATATCTTCCTCACTAGTGTTCACTATTTGAATAATCACATCTGATTTCGGTTTGCAACAGTTTTATCAAAAAAAAAAAAAAAAAAAAAGAAAAGAAAATATTGTACATAGGGAAAGACCCTTCCTCCCCCAGCAACTCCATCAAGACTACTACTACTTGTTTGTGTTAGGAAATACACACACACACACACACACACATACACTCAGATATATCTCACAATAAAAATTCAAAACAATTTCATTTGTCTTTTAAATGCACATCAATTTTAATAAATTATTTTGGGGGGGCACGTGGGTAGCTCAGTCATTAAGCATCTGCCTTTGGCTCAAGTCATGATCCCGACATACTTCTCCCTCTCCAGCTCCCTCCTCCTCTCTCTCTGTCAAATATATAAATAAATAAATAACAATAAATATAAATATATCATAAATAAATAAATACATACTCTTTTAAATTTCTAAAGAGATGCTTAAAGTATGCTTTCAAGCAGTGTTGCATTTTTCTTTTCTAGTCCTATGTCCTATGCTCTCCCCTTCCTCTGAGTGAGATGTACTGTACATATTGCCAATATTTATATTGCAGCCATCTTTTTAGTGTTTTCAGATGTGTATCAGTTTCCTGTGGCTGCCTTCAGAAATGACCACAAATTGGGTGGCTTAAAACAACAGAAATTTACTCTCTTGCAGTTCTGGAGGAAAGATGTCATAAATTCAAAGTACTTGAAGGCCATACTCCAACTGAAGGCTCTAGGGGAGACTCCTTGCTTCTTTGGGCTTCTGGTGATTACAGGTGTTCTTCGTCTTATGACAACATAATCTAGTCTCTGCCTCTATCTCCCTTTGATTCTCTCTCATAAGGACATCAGTCATTGGATTTAGGGCATGCCTTAAAACCAGGATGATCTTATCCTGAAATCCTTCTCTAATTGACTTACAAAGACACTTATTCCAAATAAGGTCACATTCTGAGATTTCAGGTAGACATCTTTTGGGGGCCACAATTCAAACTGCTACAGGTTCATTTAAAATATATATATATTTTTAATTATCTGAGCTATCTTTTTTCTTCCTCCCATTTAAAAAGCAGTTTTACGGGATTTATAGATGAGGGATAGGAAGTAGGAGTGCACATTATTTTTACAATAACTTCTAATTGCATTCGATGATAAAAATACTTTTTCAATAAGGACAAAATGACAAGAATATATAACTTTAGAATTGTATCTTATTATGCCTTATACAATGTTGTTCAATGATTATGTTCTGTAAATCATGCTTAAGAAAATTTCTAGGATGTTTACATTGACTGAACTATGTTCTTTTTTTATTGAATATTCTATAACAATTGAATACCACAAATTTGAAGACTATTTAATACTACTGGATGGAGTAGAGACCTTTAGATATAGAATTTAATCCATCTGTTATATTTGTCTGTCTAGTTTGAAAATTATTATCTGTGGTTGATGGTACCATTTTATAATTTGAAGTCTTTTTTCTGTTTTCTAATTTTTCTACCATCAGCTAGTCTTATATATATATAATTTTAAAAATATTATTTAAAGCCTTATGTGTATGAGGCAACCACTTCCAAAGTTCTTACATTTCAGTATGGAAGTCTCCCCCCCCTTCCTTTTTAGTATTATCTATCTATGCTGATTTAACAATAAGTTGACAATTAACTTGAATTTCCATAGCATTTATCATTATCTTATTAATTCATATTTATTTACTTACTTAGTGCTTACAATGTTCCCTCACTCTACCAGATATAGGGAGATAAATATGAACAAATCATGTCTCTGAACATGTCTCAAATCATGACAGTGAAGACAAATCAATAATTGTAAACAGTGTGATAGGTACTATGGTAGTGGAATGTTCTAAGTTCTGAGAAAGCACAGTGGTAGAACACATAATGCTGATTAGAGGGATAAGAGTCGAGTGGTGAAGGGAAACTCTTCATCAAGAAGGGAGGAGAAGAGCATTCCAAACAGAGGAAGTAACAAGTTCAAAGACCTGAAAGCCCTAAATACTCCAACGCAGTCAAGGAGGTTTCAGGGAGTGGACAGTTATAAAAACGTCAGGGGCCAGATCATGAATATGACTTCATTTGGAAGTGTCTGGAGAACCAAGGAAGGCTAAAAAATGGAATGGATGTGGGCATCTTGGATTTTCAACAAGAATACTCTGGCAAGAAGCAGGTAAGTGGATGGATATGATGGCAGCCAGAGCTTCAACTAAGAAGTTGTTCCTAATGCAGGAGGTGAGAAATGAGGTCTTCCACACAGACAACTGCAGTCCTACATAAGGTAAGCGTATGGACCTGAAATATATTTAGAAGGCAGATACTGTTCCTGTATTGGTTTAAAACAATGTAGATTAGGGAAAAGTAACATTCGAATCCTTATTTCTGTCTTGGTCCTCTAATTTTGTGATGGCGTCAATCACTCAGACAGGAGACAGAGTTGAGCAATTTTGGTGAACAGGATAAAAAGTTGAGATTGTGGAAATGCTTACTTTGACACTGTTATGTAATACCCAAGTTTAGGTGATTATACAGCAGTTGAATTTTTAGGATCTGAAGCTTAAAATAGCATTTTTGACTGAAGGTTAGCATTATGGAGATAATGAAATATATTTGAAGCAATATACATGCACAAGGAAAATGTATATAGCACAAGGGTGCTTGTGTATTGTTTACCTATATGGTTTTTAGGAGGGAAGAGTCCCTACTATTTTTTTTTTTTTGGCCATATTTTAAGACGTGTTTATTCCTCTCCACAATAGTTATAAATCCCTGGTATAAAATGAGTAGATGTTGGAGGATAAAATCCAGATTTATCACATAATTAAAATGTGGGTCCACAGGTGAAGGTAGGAGGAGAAGAACATATGAATGAGATTTAAAAATCTAGTGGGCAAAAGGAAAGAGGGAGCTTTAAGGAGGAGAAAATATAGGGTCAAATGCTATGAAAAGGTTATTAAAAAACATTTTGGATATGCAAGCAAAAATTACTACTATGTACAAAATTTTCTCCTATTTTAAAGAGTTATACAAAAGTTTGTAAGGGTGGGGTACCTGGGTGGCTCAGTCAGTTGTGTCTGCCTTCGGCTCAGGTCATGATCCCAGAATCCTGGGATCAAGCCCCACGTTGGGCTCCCTGATCAATGGGAAGCCTCTTCCTCCCTCTCCCGCTCCCCCTGCTTGTGTTCCCCCTCTCTCTCTGTGTCTCTCTCTGTCAAATAAATAAATAAAATCTTTAAAAAAATAAGTTTGTAAGGGTAATGTATCATGATGGTCTGGGATTTGTTTTAGATTACATTAGGACAAAAAGAATTGAAGCATATATGGTGAAATCTTAGCAGCAATTCAATTAAGGTGATATGTTTATGGAGCTGATTATATTATTCCAATTTTATTCATGTTTGAACATTTTCATAATAAAAGGTAACACAAATAAAAAATTAAAAATTAAAAAAATACACAATTTGCCAGAGCCAGTTTCCTATAAGGCATCAGTAAAAGTGGAATCCAGATTTCAAAAAAGTTTACAAATTCTATTTACATGAATTATTTTATTTGCTACTCTCTCTTTCTCAGTCTCTCTCCTCATTCCACTCCACTTCCTCCTCCCTGTCTCTTTTCAGCACATATTTGCAAAATAACTATTACTATTGCTCTGCCCACCATAATTCACATGCAAAAACCAATTTTAGAAAGCAAATCTCCCTAAGTTCCCCAATGGAGAAAAAAAGGAAGGGTCTGGGTTTAACCCACTATGTTTTACTTAAATGTTTGAAAATACTAAAAACACTTGCAAGAACAAACACTTCCTTGTTAACTGAAATTTGACACAACCATAGACAGGAATTCAAAAGTAAAAGTTTATAACGGGTAGCTATTAACTGTTCATGTGTCAGGCAAAGGTTTCTGTCAAACATGGTAGGGACTTAACATTCAAGAAAAACCAGGTCCACTTCAAGAAATACTTGAAAAAAACATGATGTGAAATATTTGTTCCCTCCATGTTGAACAGTATTTTTTTTCCCCCCCTAGGCTCAAATTTCAAAACAGCCTGTGAGTGTATCAGCTTGGCATAAGAATATATAAAAGATTTTCTGCTTTTGCAAAAAAGGTACACATAGACACACATAGAGACACAATTTTTCCTTTTGCAAATAGGCATTCCTTTATGGCAGATTGCCAGAACTCACAGAGGCATGTTATCACACTGTCAGGAGGCATTGTACCAATGAGGAAAGATACCGGTTTTAGGTAGTATAGAGTAATTGTGGTGTAGGTATTCCAATTAATAAAAGAGCAGAAATTTTGGCATTACATCAATAAGCAGTATAATTAAGGTAATAGGTAGCATGCCATCTAATCAAGTTACTACTGTAATACCAATGTGAGTTAACTTACTTTACACTCTCTGAATACTAATTATTATCCCTTTCAAAATTTTACAAGATGCAATATATTTAGCAGAATTTAACCTAGCTGGATAATTGCTATTGTGCTAATAAATAAAAATTATTATTGAATAAACATACTGTAGCTAGTTTTTATGGATTTCTTCAAAACTATTCTCCAATTACTACCACTGTAATTAGAGGATATAGACTAAATCTCATTAAAAAATGCTTTAATGTCAACATAGTATCCTCTGCCTCTAGTTTACATAAGGCTAGCTTTATCATATGGAAATTTAACTAAAGAAACCACAATGTTTTAAATTTAAAAAGGCATTTAAAAATCTCCTTGAAGTCAATTGTCATCCCTCTTTATGTGAGATTGGATGAAATATGCATTTCCTAGAAAATATTATTTTTTGCAATTTCAATTATAGTTGGCCAATCCCCACTTTTAATATAGTCCCTGTTTTCAGAAACTTCCATATAAAATAAATAAAATCAAACAAAATGACTTCAGTAATTAATGCCCATTCCATCTCTCTATATGCACCACTTCTGACCCTTTTATTTTCATTTTTCTCTCTTTCTCATATTTTCAATCATTTGCTATTTGCCTTTTTTTCTATCTTCTCTAATTTTCATCTTCTCCCATCCCTACCTTCCATCAGTCATCTCTCTTGGTTCAATCATGCTCGCTCCCTTACTCAAGTATTGGCACTCACGTGTTGAGTTCTAAATGCCTCAGTGATGATGGGTCTCTTTCTGAATTTATTGGCAGACTCAAATGTCAGTGTGACATACATATGGAAGGAAGCCCTACAATTTATAATATAAGACGATGTGCTTCTAGGTTTTAAATAAGACCCAAACCATTTTTATAGCTACAGTCCTGACTGTTTTTTAAAATGTTTTTAAAAATGATGTGTTATTTATTAGGCATCCATGTAAAAATGGCATATTAAACACAAGCATCTATACATCTTCCCGAAACGTCACAAATAAAATAGAAATGTAGTAAATATAAACACACAACATGTATAGAACAGGTATTATAATAACAGCAATAAAATTAGGAAAAGTCTAGTGCTAAACCATGTAGGAAAAGCTGAAAATACACCAGATTTATACCACAAAATGTGGTATTCTTTAGACATGGGGCAAACAGGATGGCAAAAATTAGATAGAAGACATCAGCAAATAGTGGATCAAGAAAACCCAGACCATTTTCCTCACAGATACATTAACTAAATGACTGAAAACTGGCTAACATAACTTTACAGGATAGGAGTTCTGGTAACCAGTTAAAGATATACAGCAACCAAAAAGCCCAAACAAGGAAGAGCCACATTCAAAATGGTAGGGAATTTGGGACATTTTTACTCAGAATTTACTTACCATCTCAATGCATTTTGGGAAAAGCAGTGGCATCATCCTAGTTCTTTTCTGTGAACCAGAAAGAACACAGAAAACCTAATTTGCAACATTAGAGCTTGTGTAGGTGCTGCCTGATGGGTCTCTACATCACCCAACATGGAGGTCAGACGGCAGAAGCCGCAAAACTCTGATCTTAGGGAAACTGTGGAAACTAGTGGTTATGGCTTGTGAAAACTACAAGGATACTACAAGACCTCTCTGTGACAAGAGAGTACTGACTGAAAGTACTATCATCCTTCTGAAAGTAGGAGGGCTAATGCACATGTATATACTGTATGGTAATATAAATAGCCTTCTTCTTCCCAAAATTTAGAATTTTAACAACCATGCCTTCACCTGACAAGCAGAAGTTTTTAAAGGTTTCTCTGGGGAATCTGACTAGCACAAGAGGAAAACTTAAAAAAAAAAAACTGAAATGGAAGGTCCCTAGATTATTGATGAAGACTAATCATATCACAGTAAAGATAATGGTTGGCATGCTCGTCAGTAAGGTTTTTAGCCTTCTTTGAGTATCAGACTCAAATAATTGTTTTTAAGAACTTTCAAAGTGTGTAGAAAAACCAAAAAAAAATTTAAAATACAAAATAAAAATTCATTTTTTTCATACTTTCCAATATTGGAAAAGTAGAAGGCAATGGGACAATGTCTTAATTCAGAAGAGCAATTATTTCAACCTACAATTTTATACCGAGCCATACTTTAAGTCACTTTGCTGGTTAAAGTAAACATTTCAGAACTACAGAATCTCAAAATCCTTTATTCTCATATACCTTTTTAAAGGAAGTTATTGCAGGTTTTGCTCTCCCCAAATGAAAGAGTAAATCAAGAAAGAAATCATGGCCTGTAGGAAATAAGCCATTCCCCTAGGAAATAAATAAATGTACTCCCTAGGATAGTACTGAGGAGGGATTCTAGCATGGTAGCTGTATAATGAATATATAGAGCTATGTATCTATGAGAGAAATTTGGAGGAAGACGAAGTGGACAGAATAGCTAATTCACCTGAGTGTCTGGGGAGGAGACTTACATAATCCATGACAAGTTTCGAGTTTTCTTTGAATTACACAGAAAACTGTTAATGGGCTGAATTTTGTCCACCTAAAATTCATGTTGAAGTCCTAAACCTCAGTGTCTCAGAATGTTACTGTGTTTAAAAACAGGGTATTTAAAGTGGTGATTAAGTTAAAACAAGGTCATTAGGATGGACACTTATCTAATATGTCTAGTATCCTTATAAGAAGAGGAAATTTGGATACAGACATGTACAGAGAGAAGACTGTGAGAAAACAGAGAGAAGACATCCATCTACAAGCCAAGAGACCTCTGAAGAAATCAAGCTTGCTGACACCTTGATCTGATTTCTAGCCTCAATATTTTTTTAAAAAGATTTATTCAGTTATTTTAGAGAGAGAGTTAGTGAGCAGGGGTGGGGAGGAGGGGCAGAGGGAGAGAGGCAGACTCCCTGCTGAGTGTGGAACCCAACACAGGGCTTGATCTCAGGACCTTGAGATCATGACTCCAGCTGAAATCAAGAGTTGGAAGCTTAACTAACTGAGCCATCCAGGCACCTCCAGCCTCAACAATTATAAGAAAGCAAATTTCTGGTGTTTGGGCCTTCCAGTCTGTGGTACTTTGTTACCGCAACCCTAGAAAATGAACACATTAACCCAACAACAATGCAAAAATCAAGATCATTATTAAACACCCTCCTTTTCAGGAAGGGAAAAGGCTTTGAGCTAACCATAAATATAATGGGGATATACTGGGACAAAGAAGATCAAAGTGTGATTGTGTGGTGGGCAGGGGGAGGTATGGTAGTAATAAAGCAAAATATTGATCCTATATAGACAAATTGAAAATTCTCAAAGTAGTTTAGAGGATTGGCAGTAAGCACCAATGAAAGAGCTGAAAATTTCTTCAGGGAGATAAAACTGATTAAGGGTAGAATATATTTCTTAATTTATATTAATAATTAATAATTAATAATATTAAAGAATTAAAGAATTAACTTATATTAAAATAAAATTTTAAACATTTTAGCCACATAATATACAACTTTGGAACATATAAAACATATCTTTCTTTTTTTAAAGATTTTACCTTTTTTTTTTCAGAGAAAGAGAGAGAGTGAGAGAGAAAATGGGCAGGGGGTGGGACAGAGGAAGAGAGAGAATCTCAGGCAGACACGGCACCCTGCGCAGAGCCTGACGTGGGGCTCAATCTCAGGGAACAGAGACCATGACCTGAGCTGAAACCAAGAGTCAGCTGCTCAAATGACTGAGTCCCCCAGGCGCCCCAGACAGAAATAAAACATCAATTATTTGATTTGTGGTATTTACTAGGTTATTGGCCATACATTACACATGAAAAACTAAAATAATAGAAGAGCTGTTATGTCTCTTGTTTCATACAGTTTGATAAAGGGAGAAGTAGAATTTGAAATCAAAACTTGGGCGTTCCAACTCATTATTCATTTGCAAAATGACACCATATGACCTGGACTTTTCAGAAACTTGAAAATGGAAAGTTGTTTATAATTCAAATATCTATGAAGGAGTTGATAAGATTATGCCATGGGTATTAGACACTACTGGGATGGCTGCTGCTCCTACTACACAGGTTTTAAAGAGAGAGCCATTAATTTTCAATTAGGAACTTTAAAGATTATCCAAGTCTTAAGCTGGGCTTAAATGAAAATTTCAGTTCATTCCAGGGTAATTATCTTGGTATGAAAGCTAAAAGTAGTGAGAACGCATACTTTTTGATATTAACAGTAAATAACTGAAACTTCGTAAGTGAAAAACTCTTCTTTTTCTAGATTGAAATAGGAATACTTGGGCTTAGCATCACACCACTGTAGGGAGAGTTTATGGTTTCAGTGTAGTGTCCCATATGTGTTTTAAATCAAAGAATATCTTCACTTTATTTGTTATTTACAAATATTTAAAGTTGATATAATATTTGCATTTCTGTATACGATTTTGTAATCAGAATGGAAAGAAGCAGTATACCAAAATATAGTTAATACAGTTGGGCTAAAGCACTCTTAAATCTACAGGGTCCTATCTCTATTTTCAAGTCTTTATGGCTTGGTCTAAAAAGGCAATAATTATCAGCTGTTGTCAGCCATCCCTGGATCCCAAGGGGGAATTGCCCCAAGAACAGGTTTACATTTCAGATTCTATCCATATACTGTCTATTAGCACAAATATAAAAGTAGCATAATGAATTTGTAGCCTGATCATTCCACAAAATTTTTACCTTACTTTATTCATTCTGCAAGATTTCTCATTTACCTCCCATATCCATGTCAGCTAAATATTCATTTGATCTGTTGTCATCTTCCATGTAATGAATTGTGATTTTTTTCCTAGTCATCAAAACAATTTAACTAACAATGACTGAGAATTTCCCATGGGCCAGGCTCTACACTAGTTACAAAAAATCAGTAATAGTTAATATAAACTGCATGTGCAAATCAGAGTCATGATGGCCCATTGTATAGCCTACGAATACAGTATTGTAAAGGGCTGGGTGGGGATGGGTTACAAGCAGGATAGGAAATGTTGGCGGGGGGGGGGGGGGGGTGGCAAGATGTTCAAATAGCAGACTGCAACATAGCCTGAAAGGCTTTGGACTTCATCCTTCAACTTGATGTTTTCAGTCATGAAACTGTAAAATATTGGAGTCTCCTAACACTTTTATTGTGAGGAGTGTATCAATTAGTATTGTTGGTTTTGTTTAGTAAATTAGAGTAGACTCATCCTCCTTCTTATATTGTTCATAACCAATTGTCTTTTAAGTAGTAAAG
Organism: Enhydra lutris kenyoni; assembly: GCF_002288905.1. NCBI lineage: Eukaryota > Metazoa > Chordata > Mammalia > Carnivora > Mustelidae > Enhydra > Enhydra lutris. The sequence goes on from NW_019154089.1 coordinate 22,819,039, forward strand.
AGCTGACACTTCAGGTGCTGTAATGAAAATTAGAAATGGAAATATGTAAGGTTTGTACCATGTCATCTGCCACATGCTAAAGTGGAATTTGCTGTATTTTTCTCCATTTCTGGCCTCTTCTGACAGAAGCAAATGCCTTCATTTGAAGGGTCTGTTCTCTGCACACTCCCTGTAGTTCTAGAAGTTTCCGCATAACTGTATTCCACCTTGCTCCTTGCAACAGTGTGGGTACTATGTCTAGCCAACCATGTTAGGCCGTTTTTCTGGTCACAGTGATTGGCACAGGAATGACTGTAACCCAAACTGGAACATACCTGATGTGTCCTGAAGACAAGGGTGTTCTACCATAGGGGAAGAATGAGGAAGTGCATCTGAGACATTCTTTGGTTTGTACAGTTTGGTGAGGAAGATAGAAGGGGAAAGACAGAGGGAAGGAAGAAGGGAGAGGGAGAGTTGGGGGATGGTCAGGAAAAGAGATCAGAGGGAGAGGGAGAGAGATGGAGTGATGGGGAGAGAGAGAGAGAGAGAGAAATTGATCCAGAGAGTAGGGGCAATGAGAATATGGAGGAAATAATGTCATTTGTAAACTCCCAAATCCATTCTATATTTCAACAATCTAGTTATGGTTGCCAATATATTTTTAATTTTATTCATGTAATTGTGTGTGTGTATCTGTGTATTCTGAGCAATATTTATATATTGTGCATATGTGTGGGCAGATTTGAGAATCAATGATAGGAAATATTTAAGGAATTTAAAAAGCAAGTGATTTGGATTTTTAGGAAAAAAATAATTTTGATACTAATGAGAAATACAAACAAGCAAGCCTAAAGACCAAAGGTATATAAAAAATAGAAATAGGAATACCATTATGATATTCCATGTAACATTGATTAATAATAGTTACTATAACTCTTATGTTATTATTAGTTAAAAATTACTGTTACTTAATGGAACAGTTAAATGTAATTTGTGGAGTGTTTACAATATGTATACTATATGCTAAATTTCTTTAATTATCACTTCATGTAATCCCTATAATGTCTCTAAAAATGACATTTTTATTATTTTCATTTATCAGTTGAGGTCTAGGAAGATGAAGTAATTTGCCCAAACCCATGAAAATAGTAGTAAATTCAGGATGCACATTTAAGTCCACCTGACTCCAGCAGCATGATTGTAACACTTCTCTGCATACTTCCCACATTATGAGGACTTGAACCAAGGCAATAAAATTGAGATTATGTAGAAGAGAAGGAGATATAGACTACATAGTACTTACAGAATTAGCCAGCAAGTAAAGAATTGAGAAAATTTCAAAATTTTGAATTAAGTATATAAAGATGGTATAATTAAAATACAGAATACAGAAGAGAAGATCGGGGAAGGAAGAACTTTGTATATTGTACTACAAGAATTGTAGTACATGAATGTACAGTTCTTTTCTTGTTCTCTTTAATCAGATGTTAATTATATAATGGGACAAAAATATTAATGTATGAGTGTTACTAGCTTTTTCTTGTAACCTTACAAAAAGGTTTCTGGCTTTATTCTTTCTGATTTTTTCCAATGACTACTACCCATTTGGTAAGGATCTAGGTTTGCCAGATGATTCTTTTGGGCTTTTGCTATGAAGAATATAGAAGAAAGAGGTAAATATAGAAGGTTTTAATTATTAGAAACATGAAGAGAAAATTTCAGAAAGTTTTATATAAGGCACACCATAGAATCTGAGGTATAAATGAAGAAAGGTTTTGCAATACTTCTTGGCAGTGACTATCCCCTAGATAGTAATCAAAGAAAGACATTCTTTATGTGAGAAGACACTTGTGGTTGCAGGCCTTTGATCAAGGCCCTTTGTGGTGGCTAGCCTACTTGAATCATAATTTCAGCAGAGTTGAAATGAAAAACTCTTTTACCCTCCACAGCAAATACAATTATTTAATGTGAATAGTGAAAACATGTAATTGTTACATGGTGAAAATAAATACATTTTTAGTTGCAAAATAATTTTGACAAAAACTAGACCGTAGGGTTTATATTATCATATCCAAGGCTTGAATCAGTACTGTAATTCTTGGTTGAGTTAGAAAGAATATCTACTTATAAACAAGTCATGAGGAGGTATATAAGTCTTAGAAATAAGTTTCCAAAACTAGTCTGTACTTAAAAAATGAGATGTTTTTAATATCCTTTACCAAGCATTTGTTCTTCTCTTCTTCCTCTTTCTCCACCTCTCTAGTACCAAGGCTTCTCTATGCCTGTCTTTTGGATCATTAGTGAAACTGTCAGTTTCTCTTAAGTAACTATAATGTATAATAATGAAATTAACAACCTCAAAATATTCCTGGAAATATCCCCAAAAGGGCTATCTTTTGCCTTGGCAAATCAAGTAAAGTGCTTCCAAGCCAAAGTCTGTGCCTCTGAACTACTTCACCTATATATGAAGTTACCTCAAGGACAGTAGAAGATATTAATAGTTTATGGACTCACGTAGCATGCCTAAAATAGCTCACTGAAATGGCCCCTATGAGACCAAAGAAAGAGGCTGTCCTTAACACAAATTGCCAAGTGCACCCTTTAAGATCTAGAGAGCAAATGCCTGAACTTTTAGAATGACTATTAGATCTCTACCAATGACTGTGGAAGATTCAAAATTACCTAGGTCCGTTCTCCTAGGATACTTCTAAATAGTATTGAAAGTGAAAAGACACTTACAGATCTATATAAAAATTTCAGATAGACATCTAAAATATCCAGCTGTTGGTTTAACACTGGAGACATAACAACTCATAGGAGCTGGAAGCTTACAACAGCTGCAGGTAACCAACTAAGCACAAAGGGGCATCCTGGGACAGGAATTCTTACACAGCAACCCATATCAGCTCATGATAATGAGCTTAATCGTTAAGCTCATTTAAAAAAATGACCAACGCTACCTTACGCCAGTTGAACCAGATGCTCGAAGTATGTGGGCTGGATACACAGATTTTGGAGGAAATTTCTCATGTGATTTTTGAAATGCACCATTATTAAAAACCATTGGGCTCCTACAACTGAAACCGATATTCTCCCTGAGCAAGTAAGAAGTATCATACCAACAGAGACCCCCTGATGAAACAATCTCACACTCTCGCTTGGGTACCATTATTATTGTTTAAAAAATCTTTACCATGTGAAACATTTTCAAGTTGCTTAGCTATTCCTGCTGCTGGCAGTGGACAGAAAAAGCCAGGAAACTGGTAGGAACTGTATTTTCTCACTCTGGACAACTTGCTAATGAGGTTTATCTCAGTCCCTACACTCAGACAGAGTACTTAATGTTCAAAAGACTTGTGAATGGGATCCATGCAGCAATCCACATGCAAAATACAACTGTGCAGAAAAATGGCATTTTTCACACATTCAAATGAATTTGCTTCTGAAAGTTATATGAACTCAAACCAAATTTTCTGCTCTTCTGTCCTACATGGCTACAAATTTGGCTGATGTGGAAATTTGCTGGAAGGTAGAAAGTATTCTACCAACTACATTCTTTTCACAACTCATATTCAGGTATATTTTTGCTTTGATCATTTTTTAATAAGGTGTATTCATATACCTTATTACAGTAATACAGTTCACCTTCTCACAGTAATTTAGAATTCCCTGCTATACATTAGTAAATTGCTACCAATATTAGTGTTAATTAAGTTTCTTGTTGATATTTCTAATTTACTTAAGTTCCTTTAAATTTGCTGATCTTTCACAATATTTTGTGGTGTTTTGGAAACTATTTCAAATATCTTCACATCCAGTAATATTTTTCAAGAGGTTGTTCATATAAATATTGCCATAGTCCCTATTGTCATATTCAAAATATTCTACTGAATAAGAGAAACATAGATACAATTCCATGACATCTTTCAAGAAACATTTTAGGATTAATCTTATGAATTCCCTAAACTAGCATGAAAGTATTTTTCTCTTAACACATTATATAATTATAAAATTTATAAGAATATTATAATTACGAATATATATAAACATACATTCAAATTCATGTAATTATTGTATGTCTATCTTTTTGTCTTGTACCTTATTTCCAAAATTTGATTCTAAACTCCTAGTCATCAATGCCAAGTTTTGAAGTGCACCATTATACTAGAAATTTGAGTGGCAAAACTTTATATGAATGTCTAACAGTTTAAAGTAATCATATGAATATCTAATATACAAAGTCATAATAAATAAAAGTAGCAGTGAACTTGGAAAATGCAAAACTGTTAAATTTAACTTTTTCCTCCATTTGCTACTACGAAGCTTTTCAAGGATGATGGTTTTCAATTATCATACATATACAAAATATTTTTTTATGTTCTTTTCTTGCTAGTCATTTAAATTTGAATATCTTCATTGCATAACATGCTTTCAGACCTTGAACCCTGTATAAATAAGGTTAAATGTAGGAGAGTTACAAATGTCTTTTTGTCTCTTTCTGGTTAGGGCCTGTTTAAAATAATAAAGGAATGTCCAGGACCTAGCAAATAAGACCTCTATTCTAAATACCATAGAAAGTTTTCTGTTTTTATTTACTTATTTGCTTTTTCATTGAGATGACTATTGTGCTATATTAGGATGGAGTGGGACTGCTAGGATAGGATTTAGATAATTACTATAACTTTGGAAAGTATCACAATTTTATTACAGTTTCTTCACTTCACTCTGGGTCATTGTATGACTTCTAAGTTAAGGTGAATGTCAAGAGGACATCAAAATAGCCCAAGATTCCACTGACCAAATTATTTCCATCTGTTTAGTATCAATTTATGTTACCTAAGGGCTTTGCAGGAGAAGAGCTGAAGGGCATGTTTGGAGGAAGCAGAAGATGAACCCATGCTAACTGATTGGCAAGGAGTTAGTTCTAAGTTCTACAAATGTGCTTTGGTTATTCTTGTTCATCTTTGAATTTCCCTCTTAATAATTTTGTTTTTTTTTTTTAAATTATCTTAGAAATTTTCACCTAAATGGAACTTCTTATTTAAAATGTTGCCACTTTTTGTATATTTTTAAGTTCTTTGATCACTCAAAAGCACTCTTCCTTCTTGTTAAGCACTGAAATTCCACAAGTAAGTATTGATATATTTAACTCACTTTTACAATAATCTGTGAAAATGGAAATACCATAAAATAGAAAATATTAAAATAAATTGATCATTTATAAATTTAAATGTTTTATCCAACAGTATTTCATTGTAGAAGAGCTGTGTGGAGGACTTGAGTGCACAAAGCTCTGGAATACTCTACTGATTGGATGGGAACAAGATAAATAATTTCAGGGACTTCCCAATTTTGCCTGGGGAAGTCTTGCAAGAACTGTCAAGATTAAAGTAAAATAGATGTGAGAGAACTAAGATGTTGGCGTAGTAGGATGACCCTGGGTTCATCTTATCCCTCGAACACAACTAGATAACCACCAAATTATTCTGAATACTTCAGAAATCAACCTAAGGACTGACAGAACAAGCTCCACAACTAGAGGGAGAGAAGAGGCCATATCAAGGAAGGTAGAAACTACAGAGGTGTGGTTGGAGGAGAAATGGATCCTAGGTGCTATGGAGGGAAGGGACCATGGTCACAGAGAGAGAGACAGAGAGGGAAAGAGAGTGGGAGAGAGAGAGAGAGAGAAGCATACAGTGGAATGTACAAGAATATTTCCCCAAAGATAATGGCTGAGAAAATGAGAGGGACTGATTTTTATGAGTTCTTGCAAGCAGTGGGGCTTAAAGACTGGAGTTTTAAAGGTCAGTGGGGCTTAAAGACTGGAGTTTTAAAGGTCAGTGGGTTTGACTGGGATAGAGGTCTGAGGGTGTTGCCCTATTTCTATGGATAAGGCTAGCAAACAACCCTGGGGCAGATGGCATGGTCACTGGGGCACACAGGGAGGAGATTATTTGTTCTTCTTGGAGCACATCTCTGAGAGGCAGAGCTCAGGGATACACCTCACCGGGCACAAAGGAGTGCATGGGCACCACTTCTCTTCTTTACCCCTCATCATCAATGCAGAGCCGCCTCCTAAGGGCAGCTCAGCTCTGACACTGGCTGCCTACCCTGCTTGCTCCAAGTACCAAATCCCTGCACTTTGGTGCTACTGACCTTCTGGGTCAAAACCATATCCATCCCACTGCAGGAAGAACCACCCCTGAAGACCAGCATAGGTCCCCACACATCATGTCCCCAAAGCCTGCAGTTTTAAAAGTCAGCAGACCTCAATGGGATAGGGCCCAGAGGGCACTGTGCTGCTCCTGGAGAGAATGTAGGCAAACAATTCAGAAACAGACAGCATGAAAACGGCCATCTGAAAAATACTGGGGACACATAGAGGAATTATTCACTCTTCTTGGAGTACTTCCCTGAGAGCACTGGCCATGGACAGCTCTTACTGGGGACAGAGAAGCTAGCTGGTGCCATTTCCCTCCCTTGCCCCTCAGCATAAGCACACAGCCACCTGCAGCAAGCAATGCAGAGCCAACACTGGCTGCCTAACCTGCTTACATCAAGTCCCACATCCCTGTGCTCTGGCAATACTACCTTTCTGGGTCAAATTTGCTTCAGTCCCAGCATAGCAGGCCCCTTCCCCAGAAGATCAGCAGAAACCCCCTGCCCACACCGTGTCTCCCTACCAGACCATTCTGCAGCAGTTTTAGTGGAAATAGTATCAGGTCTCACTTAACAAGCAGACCAGAGCACACCTTTTTAAAACTTGCCACATTCTGGCCAAGGACCAAACACTGCCCACTGAAGGCAAGGCGAGGCTCTGCAGATGACTGGCCTGAAGGATAGAGCAGACAACCACAACAGCAGAGTACACACAGCACACATCAGAGACATTCCCTGAAGTCCCAGGCCCTGGATACTATATAACCTCTTCTTCATGAAGCTATTACTCTTAGGAGCAGGAAACATAACAGACTTTTCTAACACACAGAAGAAGACAGAGACTTAGACAAAATGCAAAGACAGAAGAATGCATCTCAAATGAAAGAACAAGATAAGGTCACAGCCAGAGATCTAAGTGAAACAGATACAAGTAACATGCCTCATGGGGAAAAAGAAACAATCATAAGGACACACACGAGGCTTAAGAAAAGAATGGAAGACTTCAGAGAGGCCCTTACTGCAGAATTAAAAAAACAATCAGAGGGGCGCCTGGGTGGCTCAGTGGGTTAAAGCCTCTGCTTTTGGCTCAGGTCATGATCCCAGGGTCCTGGGATCAAGCCCCGCATCGGGATCCCTGCTCAGCAGGAAGCCTGCTTCCTCCTCTCTCTCTCTGCCTGCCCCTCTGCCTACTTGTGATCTCCGTCTGTCAAATAAATAAATAAAATCTTAAAAAAAAATCAGATATGAAAAATACAATAACTCATATTCAAAACAGACTTGAAATAAACACAAGGATGGAAGAAACAGAAGAACAAATAAGTGACAAAGAAGGCAAAATAATGGAAAATAATGAAGCTGAACAAAAGAGAGAAAGAATATGGAGCATGAGACTAGAGTAAGGGAACTCAGTGACTCCATCAAACATAATAACATTTATATTATAGTATTCTCAGAAGAAGAGAGAGAAGGAGGGCAGAAAACTGATCTGAGGAAGTCATAATTGAAAACTTCCTTAATCTAGGGAAGGAAACAGACATCCATCCAGGATGCAGAGAGAACTCTGATCAAAATCCACAAAAGCAGGCCAAGACCAAGACATATTGCAATGAAATTTGTAAAATATAATGATTAAAAAAAATCTTAAAAGCAGAAAGACAGAAGTCCCCAACTTATAAAGAAAGACCTAAAGGCTACCTGCAGATCTCTCAACAGAAACCTGGCAAGCCAGAGAAGAGTGGAGTGATATATTCAGTGTACTGAATGGGAAAGCCAAGAATATTCTACCTAGCAAAGATATCATTCAGGATAGGAGAGATAGAGTTTCCCAGACAAACAAAACCTAAAGGAGTTCAGGACAATTAAACCAGCCCAGCAAGAAATATTAAAGAGGTCTGAGTGGTAAGGAAATACCCAAAGTGACAAAGACAAGAAAAGAATGTAGAAAACCTCCAGAAACACCAAGAAAACTAGTAGTAAAATTACATGAATACATATCTATTAATAATTACTCTGAATGTAAATGGACTGAATGCTTCAATTAAAAGACATAGGGTGTCAGAATGGGTAAAAAGCAGACCCATCTGTATGCTGTCAAACTGATCGTTACCAGAGGGGAGGTAATGGAGATTAAGGAGGGCCCTTGTTGTGATGAACACTGTGTTAAGTGTTGAATCATTAAATTCTATACCTGTAACCAATATTACACTGTATGTTAAATACAAACTTGAAAAAAAAAATAAAGTAAAAGAGAATGCACCACAATATGGAGAAAAATAAGTAAGCACAGAAAGATAGTTAACTTTAAATAATGGAAAACAACATAAATGTTGTAATTAAGATCAAATGGAATGATGCTGAAGAAAATGAAATTTTATTTTTCAATCACTAATAAATCACTTTATAAAAGCCCTTTCCTATCAAAAGGTACAAGTACTATTAGTACTATTTAGAAAAAGGGATTCTTTAGAATATGAAGCAAAAGCCAGAACAATGAATTTCAAAAGTTAAACATTTATTGGCTATTTAATACTGATTTTAAAAATATAATTAAAAGATATGGTTGCTTGCACATACAAATAACATTTATTTTTCTTAATTCTATAGGGCTATAATTACCAATTTGCTAGACCATTTTTATAAAAATGAATTTAATAAAATATCTTAAGTTAGTACTTAAATATATTTTCAAAGTATCATGTATTTTAAGTTTTACTTGTTTATTGACTATAGTGACTTGAATAGTGTTTCTAAAAAGATACCTCCAAGTCTTAACCCCTACTACCTATGAATGTGACCTTACTTGGAAATAAGATCTTTGTTCATATAATTAAAGTCTGGAGATGAAATATATTATCCTGGGTTTAGCAGGACTCTAAATCCAATGATTGGTGTCTTTACAAGAGAAAAGAGAGGGTGATGAGCTACACAGGGATACAGAGAAAAGAAAGCTGTGTTAAAATCCATGTGAAGACAGAGGCAAGGGTTCAAATTATATTATAAAGCTACAAAGCAGGGAATGCAAAGGTTTTCTAGAAACATCAGAAAATAGGAGAAAAGTATGGAATAATAGCTTCTCCCTCAGAAACTTCAAAAAGAGGCAACACTGTAGAACTATGAAAGAAGAGCTCTATGAAAAATGTTGATGGTATTTTGATAAGAATTGCACTGAATGTGTAGATGTTCTGGGTATCATAGACATTTTAACAATATTTGTTCTTCCAATCCATGAGCATGGAATGTTTTTCCATTTCTTCGTGTATCCCTCAATTTCATTCATAAGTGTTCTATAATTTTCAGAGTATAGATCCTTTGCCTCTTCGGTTAGGTTTATTCCTAGGCATCTTAAGGTTTTTGGTGCTATTCTAAATGGGATCAACGCCTTAATTTTCTTCTGTCTCATTGTTAGTTTATAGATATGCAAATGATTTCTGTGCATTGATTTTATATCATGCTACTTTGCTGAGCTCCTGTATGAGTTCTAGCAATTTTTGGGAGGAGTCATTGGGTTTTCAGCATAGAGTGACATGTCATCTGCAAAGAGTGGAAGTTTGACTTCAAGCTGTATTACAAAGCTGTAATCATCAAGACAGTGTGATTCTGGCACAGAAACAGCCACACAGATCAATGGAACAGAATAGAGAACCCAGAAATGGACCTTCAACTAATCTTTGACAAAGCAGTAAAGAATATCCAATGGAGGAGGAGTCAAGATGGCAGAGAAGTAGCAGGCTGAGACTATATCAGGTAGCAGGAGATCAGCTAGATAGCTTATCAATCCATTGCGAACACCTACAAATCCAGACCGAAGAGAAGAAGAGCAACAATTCTAGAAACAGAAAATTGACCACTTTCTGAAAGGTAGGACGGCGGAGAAATGAATCCAAAGTGAAGGGAATATAGACTGCAGGGGGAGGGGCCGGCTCCCAGCAAGTGGCAGAGCAACAGAGCACAAAATCAGGAATTTTAAAAGTCTGCTCCACGAAGGGACATTGCTCCAGAGGCTAAACTGGGGTGAAGCCCATGCGGGGTCAGTGTGGTCCCAGGTCCCACAGGATCATAGAAGGATAGGGTGTGTGTGAGTGTCACAGAGCTCATAGGTAATAGAGCAGGGAAGCTGGCTACAGAGACAAAGGTGAGGAGTGAGCTCTCAGCTTGGGGTAACCTGGAACCGGTCACAGACTGGGTGAGAGTGGGGCCCTGAGCTCTCGGCTCCTCCGGGCCGGATATCGGAGGGCCGCCATTTTCATTCTCGTCCTCTGGAACTCTACAGAAAGTGTTCAGGGAACAAAAGCTCTTGAATGCGAACCCGAGTGGATTAGTTAGCCTGGCCCCTGCTAAGGGCAGTGCAATTCTGCCTGGGGCAAAGACACTTGAGAATCACTACAACAGGCCCCTCCCCCAGAAGATCAACAAGAAATCCAGCCAAGACCAAGTTCACGTACCAAGGAGAACAGCAGAATTCCAGAGGAGGAGAAAGCAAGGCATGGAAATCATGGCTTTCTCCTCATGATTCTTTAGTTTTGCAGTTAATTTTTTAAAAAAATTTTTCTCTTCTCCTAAATTTTTTTTAACTTTTACCCTTTCCTCTTTTAATGTTTTTTAACTAGTTTATCTTAACAATACCTTTCATTAAAAAAAAAAAAAATATAGAAATCCTGAAAGCAGCCCAGGAAAAGAAGTCTGTAACATACAGTGGTAAAAATACAGGATTGGCAGCAGACTTATCCACAGAGACCTGGCAGGCCAGAAAGATCTGGCATGATATATTCAGAGCACTAAACGAGAAAAGCATGCAGCCAAGAATACTATATCCAGCTAGGCTATCATTGAAAATAGAAGGAGAGATAAAAAGTTTCCAGGACAAACAAAAACTGAAAGAACTTGCAAACACCAAACGAGCTCTACAGGAAATATTGAAAGGGGTCCTCTAAGCAAAGAGAGACCCTAAAGGTAGTAGATCAGAAAGGAACAGACAGTATATAGTAACAGCCACCTTACAGGCAATACAATGGCACTAAACTCATATCTCTCAATAGTTACCCTGAATGTTAATGGGCTAAATGCCCCAATCAAAAGACACAGGGTATCAGAATGGATAAAAAACCAAAACCCATCAATATGCTGCCTACAAGCAACTCATTTTAGATCTGAAGACACCTCCAGATTTAAACTGAGGGGGTGGAAAACAATTTACCATGCCAATGGACATCAAAAGGCTGGGTGGCAATCCTTATATCAGATCAATTAGATTTTAAGCCAAAGACTAAAGCAAGAGATGAGGAAGGACACTATATCATACTCAAAGGGTCTGTACAACAAGAAGATCTAACAATTTTAAATATCTATGCCCCTAACGTGGGAGCAGCCAACTATATAAACCAATTAATAACAAAACCAAAGAAACACATTGACAATAATACAATAGTAGTAGGAGACTTTAACACTCCCCTCACCGAAATGGACAGATCATCCAAGCAAAAGATCAACAAGGAAATCAAGGCCTTAAATGACACACTAGACCAGATGGACATCACAGATATATTCAGAACATTTCATCCCAAAGCAACAGAATACACATTCTTCTCTAGTGCACATGGAACATTCTCCGGAAGAGATCACATCCTGGGTCATAAATCAGGTCTCAACTGTTATCAAAAGACTGGGATCACTCCCTGCATATTTTCAGACCAAATGCTCTGAAGCTAGAACTCAATCATAAGAGGAAATTTGGAAAGAACCCAAATATACGGAGACTAAACAGCATCCTTCTAAAGAATGAATGGGTCAACCAGGAAATTAAAGAAGAATTGAAAAAATTCCTGGAAACAAATGATAATGAAAACACAACGGTTCAAAATCTGTGGGACAAAGCAAAGGTAGTCCTGAGAGGAAAATATATAGCGTTACAAGCCTTTCTCAAGAAACAAGAAAGGTCTCAAATATACAACCTAACCCTACATCTAAAGGAGCTAGAGAAGGAACAACAAAGAAAGCCTAAAACCAGCAGGAGAAGAGAAATCATAAAGATCAGAGCAGAAATCAATGAAATAGAAGCCAAAAAAAAAAAAAAATAGAACAAATCAACGAAACTAGGAACTGGTTCTTTGAAAGAATTAAGAAGATTGATAAAACCCTGGCCAGACTTATCAAAAAGAAAAGAGAAAGAACCCAAATAAATAAAAACATGAATGAACCAACACCAAAGAAATACCAACAATTATAAGAACATATTATGAACAACTCTATGCCAACAAATTTGACAATCTGGAAGAAATGGATGCATTCCTAGAGACATATAAACTACCATAACTGAACCAGGAAGAAATAGAAAACCTGAACAGACCCATAGCCAGTAAGGAGATTGAAACAGTCATCAAAAATCTCCAAACAAACAAAAGCCCAGGGCCAGACAGCTTCCCAGCGGAATTCTACCAAACATTCAAAGAAGAATTAATACCTATTCTCCTGAAACTGTTCCAAAAAATAGAAACAGAAGCAAAACTTCCAAACTCATTTTATGAGGCCAGCATCACCTTGATCCCAAAACCAGACAAGGATCCCATCAAAAAAGAGAATTACAGACCAATATCCTTGATGAACACAGATGCAAAAATTCTCACCAACATACTAGCCAATAGGATCCAACAGTACATTAAAAGGATTATTCACCACGACCAAGTGGGATTTATTCCAGGGCTGCAAGGTTGGTTCAACATCCGCAAATCAATCAATGTGATACAACACATTAATAAAAGAAAGAACAAGAACCATATGATACTCTCAATAGATGCTGAAAAAGCATTTGACAAAGTACAGCATCCCTTCCTGATCAAAACTCTTCAAAGTGTAGGGATAGAGGGCACATACCTCAATACTATCAAAGCCATCTATGAACAACCCACCGCAAATATCATTCTCAATGGAGAAAAACTGAAAGCTTTTTCTCTAAGGTCAGGAACACGGCAGGGATGTCTGTTATCACCACTGGTATTCAACATAGTACTAGAAGTCCTAGCCTCAGCAATCAGAAAACCAAAAGAAATTAAAGGCATCCAAATTGGCAAAGAAGAAGTCAAACTATCACTCTTTGCAGATGATATGATACTATATGTGGAAAACCCAAAAGACTCCACTCCAAAACTGCTAGAACTTGTACAGGAATTCAGTAAAGTGTCAGGATATAAAATCAATGCCCAGAAATCAGTTGCATTTCTCTACATGAACAACAAGACAGAAGAAAGAGAAATTAAGGAGTCAATCCCATTTATAGTTGCACCCAAAACCATAAGATACCTAGGAATAAACCTAACCAAAGAGGCTAAGAATCTCTACTCAGAAAACTATAAAGTACTCATGAAAGAAATTGAGGAAGACACAAAGAAATGGAAAAATGTTCCATGCTCCTGGATTGGAAGAACAAATATTGTGAAAATGTCTATGCTACCTAAAGCAATCTACACATTTATGCAATCCCTATCAAAATCCCACCCATTTTTTTCAAAGAATTGGAACAAATAATCCCAAAATTTATATGGAACCAGAAAAGACCTCGAATAACCAAAGGAATATTGAAAAAGAAAGCCAAAGTTGGTGGCATCACAATTCCAGACCTCAAGCTCTATTACAAAGCTGTCTTCATCAAGACAGTATGGTACTGACACAAAAACAGACACACAGATCAATGGAACAGAATAGAGAGCCCAGAAATAGACCTTTAACTCTATGGTCAACTAATCTTCAACAAAGCAGGAAAGAATGTCCAAAGGAAAAAAGACAGTCTCTTCAACAAATGGTGTTGGGAAAATTGGACAGCCACATGCAGAAAAATGAAATTGGACCATTTCCTTACACCACACATGAAAATAGACTCAAAATGGATGAAAGACCTCAATGTGAGAAAGGAATCCATCAAAATCCTTGAGGAGAACAAAGGCAGCAACCTCTTTGACCTCAGCCGCAGCAACTTCCTCCTGGGAACATCGCCAAAGGCAAGGGAAGCAAGGGCAAAAATGAACTATTGGGATTTCATCAAGATCAGAAGCTTTTGCACAGCAAAGGAAACAGTTAACAAAATCAAAAGATAACTGACAGAATGGGAGAAGATGTTTGCAAATGACATATCAGATAAAGGGCTAGTATTCAAAATCTATAAAGAGCTTAGTAAACTCAACACCCAAAGAATAAATAATCCAATCAAGAAATGGGCAGAAGACATGAACAGACATTTCTGCAAAGAAGACATCCAGATGGCCAACAGACACATGGAAAAGTGCTCCATTTCACTTGGCATCAGAGAAATACAAATCAAAACCACAATGAGATACCACCTCACACCAGTCAGAATGGCTAAAATTAACAAGTTGGGAAATGACAGATGCTGGCGCGGATGCAGAGAAAGGGGAACCCTCCTACACTGTTGGTGGGAATGCAAGCTGGTGAAACCACTCTGGAAAACAGCATGGAGGTTCCTCAAAAAGTTGAAAATAGAGCTACCCTATGACCCAGCAATTGCACTGCTGAGTATTTACCCTAAAGATACAAACGTAGTGATCCAAAGGGGCATGTGCACCCTAATGTTTATAGCAGCAATGTCCACAGTAGCCAAACTATGGAAAGAACCTAGATGTCCATCAAGAGATGAGTGGATACAGAAGAAGTGGTATATATATACAATGGAATACTTTGCAGCCATCAAAAGAAATCTTGCCATTTGCGATGACATGAATGGAACTAGAGGGTATTATGCTTAGTGAAATTAAGTCAATCGGAGAAAGACAACTATCATATGATCTCCCTGATTTGAGGAAGTCGAGATGCAACGTGGGGGGTTTGGGGGGTAGGAAAAGAATAAATGAAACAAGATGAGATTGGGAGGGAGACAAACCATAAGTGACTCTTAATCTCACAAAACACACTAAGAGGGGCTGGAGGGAGGAGGGGAGGGAGAGGGGGGTAGGGATATAGACATTGGGGAGTGTATGTACTATGGAGAGTGCTGTGAAGTGTGTAAACCTGGTGATTCACAGACCTGTACCCCTGGGGTTAAAAATACATTATATGTTTATAAAAAAATAAAAAAATTAATTAAAAAAAAAAAGACAGGAATCCATTAAAATCCTAGAGGGGAACACAGGCAGAAATCTCTTTGACCTCGGCCACAGCAACTTCTTGCTAGATATGTCTTCAAAGCTGAGGGAAACAAAAGCAAAAATGAACTATTGGGACTTCATCAAGGTAAAAAGCTTCTGCATAGGAAAGGAAATAGCCAACAAAACTAAAATACAACCTGCAAAATGGGAGAAGATATTTGTAAATGTCTTATCAGATAATGGGTTAGTATCCTGGTTCTATAAAGAACTTATCAAACTCAACACCCAAAAAACAAAAAATCCAGTGAAGAAATGGGCAGAAGACATGAACTGACATTTCTCCAAAGACACACAAATTACCAACAGACATGGGAAAATGTTCCACATCACTTGTCATCAGGGAAATACAAATCAAAACCACAATGTGATACCACCTTAGTCAGAATGGCTAAAATTAAAAGTTAGAAAATGACAGCTTTTGATGAGGATGTAGAGAAAAGGGAATCTTCTTACACTGCTGGTGGGAGTGCAAGCTGGTACAGCCACTCTGAATAACAATATGGAGTTTCCTCAAAAAGTTAAAGATAGAGCTATCCTATGACCCAGTAATTGCACTACTACATATTTACCCAAAGAACACAAACATACTGATCTGAAGGGGCATCTGTACCCCAATGTGTATAGAAGCAATGTCCACAATAGCCAAACTATGGAAAAAGCCCAGATGTCCATTGATAGATGAATGGATAAATGTTTTGAATCTATAGCAGAAGATTGTGTGGGAACTAATTTCCAACTAAGAGTTCGGGGTCATTAGCTAGTCATGCGACTAGCTGAGATCAGTCAAGGTAGAAACTGTATCAGGATAAAAGAAGCCTGATATTAGAGTAGTAAGGGTACTGGTTAAGAAAGGAAGAGACAAATGAGGTAAAATTACCAGCCTTCCCATTCATCAGCAAAAGAGTGGGTTTACCCTCAGTTTTGCTAAAAGTTCCAGGTAGACAATTTTAACACATTTTATAGACGTGCATTTGAAGGGCAATTTGGCAGGTCAAATTCCAATGTCTAATACAGCTGTACCATACTGAGGTTGGGGTTTCTCCCATCATGACTCTCTGGTCCTACAATCAACAAAATGCTAGAGGCATACACTATTACTGGAATCTTCCTGTCTCTTTCCATGGCTGAATTCTTTAATTATGGGACCTAAAGCTCCTCAGAAGCAACGTGCTACACTCAGTATGTATCCTTTACCCTACCTGTCCTTGGGAGGCTTTCTGTCCTGTTATTGTATTTCAAAAAAGAAATGTACAGATGTGGGGTTGAGATGAATTCCAGCATTCAAAAACCACATCTATGCTATATATAACAGGATAGCTGCACAGATGTCTGTGTCCTGGTTTGAACTGATATTAAGTCCCTGAGTCAGAGGGCAAAAGCTATGAAGCAACTTCTTATCTGTTTCTAGTCACTTATTTTAAAAGGTGAAGCCTAGGTAGATATTTTTGTAGCTAGATTCACTGTTATTATATTTAATGGAATTCCTACTAGATTACTGATTAAAAAGATTTTATAAATATTTAGGACTTTTGATCTTTACCCTTACTCTTACTATGCTTACCCATTCGAATTTACTGCTTCTGAAATTCTGTTTCATATTTTCTCACTTGAACTGTCCTGGACTTCACTTCTCCCAAGTGACATTGAATAGAGTTTAGCAAACACAGGCCTTTCGTTTGTGTCACATCTGGCTCCTCATGGGGAAGGGGAGTAAGCACAAGTTAAAAGCAATTTTATAGATTAAATAAGGAAGAACTGCTGAATTGAGATGAATAGTATTGCCTTATATGGAAGAAAATGTCCACATTGTCCTTTGGTCCATTTTTTATCTCACAGATATGCAACATGTAGTAAATGCTTCACAAACCCCTGAGATAAAACACAGGTTATCATAGCCACAGGATGCCTGACTAGGCACCTATGGTCTGATGGAGTCCCAAGACCCTCCAGTCTAGACCCTCCAGTCAGTTAACTATATGACCTCTGGCTGGTAGCACAGCCTCCCTGAGCTGCAAACATTTAGAAACAATAAACCTTCAAGGATAACTCAAAAATAATTTTGGGTTGTGAGTGCTGAATTATGATAACAGATATAAAATGACTTCAGAAGTCATAAATAGTGTTAAAATACTGTTAATAACATGAACTTGATTATACTTGCCATTTCCTAGCAACAGGTAGGCATCCTGTTAACTTAGGATATTTAAGCCTTACAAGAACCAGTCTAAGTAATTATAGTAAACATCTATTGGTTTTTCTGATGAGCGTCTGTTAATATTTTTCCTTCTAACAACTCTTTAGAGTTCTTTCAGAGTACTATCTCCTTTCCACAAGTGCTTCTTCTGGAGTTGACTTTACATCAGCTTAATCACTTGGCTATATAAATTCTCTTGAGAATGAGCCTGTGACTTAATCACAGCCAGGGGGACATAATTTTGGATGGAATTTTGCAAGCAAGACTCTTCCTCTTTTCCTATCACATGAGAGTCTGAAAGTTTGCTATCCTGGAAGCAATTGGGAATTCTCCTACAGCCAGGCAGAAAAAGGGAGCTTACCTAGAGGAAGTTGGGATGAAGGACAACTCCCAGGACATAGCATAAATTCTGAATTGAGTTGCATGTGAATATGCCACTTAGACCTGAAGGATTCCTAATAGATAGAGGTGACATCAATGTCCTACACATCACTTATGAAGAACCTGAAGCTCAGGAATGTCAAATCGTTTTTCTGAATGGTATGTGTGTATGTGTATGTGTGTGTATATTAGAGATGCGGTTATTGAATAAAGAAGCAGAATTTGAATTCCAAAGCCTATTTCGGACTCTCTGCTTAGATGTTGGTAATTTATTGGTCTATAAATAATTGTTCGTGAAGATAGCTTTTTTGCAATAACAGAATTAAAACAGTTTCTCAGTTTGGGAATATTCTCTAAGGAGAAGATCCCTAGAAATAAGTAGAATAAGAAATTTTCTCCTTCTAAGTAGATGAAATCTCTTTACTTAAACACGCACAATGTACATTCACATGATCCCCTAAATTTAATGCCAGGCTTTCAAGGACATAAGCACTGAGAAATGATGGGATGTACTGAAAATACATTTTGTAATTTCATATTTATACATAAATATGTAAATATGTATATGTGCAAAGAGTCATTTTATAAGACATTTGGAATATATCTTGAACTGTATCATATCTGAATTTATATGAAACTTACCGCTTGTTAGACACAATAAGCCTCTTTTTTAGAGTTCTACAAAGTTGTTCATTTTCAAATTCTTGAGACTAGACCAGACGAATCTTACACATTTTAAATGTTCTAAAAAATTGACTGTAGTTTAAGCAATATTTAAGTAAAAAGTATCAGTCTTGAGTCCGTTGGCATTTGTATTGATTGTGAGTTAATCATTACTAATCTGCTACCTCTGTGAAGCTGTTTACTGTCTCCAGGTGAGACATAATTGCTTGGGAATACAGAACAGTATTCTCTAACTCACCATAACTTTTTAAATGACATGTTGATGAGTTTCGGTAACACTCTGAAGTAAATAAAGAGGGACCAAAAATGGAATCACAGATGTTTTAGATTAATTTTAGTGAAAACTATAAATGCACAGGTAACACCAGGAAAGGTCCTTTGTGGATCATGAGATGCACAGCCTTCTGTGTCTGAACTACGTTATCAACATCAGGTGAACCTCCCAAAACCTCTACAGGAGCAAGTTCTGGCATTTAGAGAGATACTTTTTAAAGAGCAAGGTTGTGATCGTCAGTGTTACTGAAGGCTGTTCTTCTCAGAGTCATAAGTCAATAATCTGAAAAGAGGTTTATATTTTAGATGTTAGGTGTCAATTGCTTCTGTCAACATTGTATTTGCCAGGAAAATATGTCAGGTACATATGATAATGTGACAGCCCTTAAGCATTGTCTCATGAATCAAAAAAAGGAGAGTATGGATCAAATAGCAGTATTATACTTAGAAAATATAAAAAGAAGAAAAACAAAAAATAAAACTTTAATTCCTATGGATTTAATTTTCTTTTCACAGTTAAAACAATAACAAGTCAGTATTTTACAACTATTTAAAGGAGAGTGAGAAGTATAAAGAAGGACCCTACCAAACCATTTCCCTTATTCTAGTGGGTAGATAATAGTAACTATTGAAAATAATCTAGAATAACAGATCCATACTCTAGTCTCTGACCTTGTAAAAGTGAGTGTGGACAACAAAAGACCATGAAGGTATTTGACGTTTCATGTAGACAAAAAATATGGAGAAGCGAAGATCATTGGAAAAGTCATCACCTGCAATTTTAGATAGACATTTAGTTTTCAAGTAACAGAAAATCTAATACTTGTTCTAGTAATACAGACATTAAATTATCTCCCTTTGAAGAAGTCTGAAAAAGGCAGTTATGGTATTTGTGCAACAATGTCCTGCTTTGCTGCCAATGGATTTTTATGCAGGGCTTAGATCTGAGTCACATTATAGATATCACAACCCCTGCATCATGTCTTCACTCCTATGAACTGAACACAGAAGAAGAAACAAAAAGAACAGGATTTTCCTTTTACCAGAGAGGAAAATCTTTTCTTTTTTTCCACATTGAAAAAACCTGCTATTTATGTTCTATTAGTCGTAACTATGTCACTGGGTGACCTGAATTGAGAGAGCAGTTGGAAAGTGAATTATCAACAAAGGGATGGTCATAACTGGCTTGTCCTAATTATCATTCAATCCACTGTGTGGGGCACATTGCTGTCCTGAACAAGATTGAAGCTCTGTGAACAAAATGGAAGTAAAAGTGGCAATTCGATGGGCAACTGCAGTGTTTGTGACAGCTACCAAGGCACTATTAAACTTCTACTTTCTCTTTTCCATTATATCTTACATATTTCAACAAGCCTGGTCATAAAACTGGCCCACAAATCTCAACTTGATAACTTAGGCGTATGAGGGAAAATATGAGAATGTGTATATAATCTCTTTCATTTTCTTAACCAATTCATATGAACTTTTCTTAAGAATAAATTTATGTACAATGATGCCGCAGTGAATGGTGGCAACAAAGTAATATGTCCACATTCTAATTCCCAGAAACTGTGAATTTGTCTTTGTTTGGAAAGAGAGTCTTTGCAGACAGAATTAAGTATCTTGAGACAAGATATTCCTGAATTACCTAGGTGAGTCCTAAATCTAATGACAATTATTTTAGAATAGACACACACAGGGGAGGCTTGACAGAAGAGGAGGAGGCAATGTGACCCCAGAGGCAGAGACTGAAGATACACAGCCACAATCCAAGAAATCTTGGATATACCAGAAGCTAGAAGACACAAAGAAAGAAATCTCTTCTAGAGCTTTCAGAGAAAGCACAGTTCTATTGACACTTTGATTTTAGACTTCCAGCTTCCAGAACTAAGAGATAATAAATATCTGCTGTTTTAAGCCACTGTATTTATGTTTATTTTTTTCTTCCTCCCTCCTCCCTTCTCTGTGTTTACTTCTGCTAGAAGTCAATGAGTACGGTTTTCTTGGTATCCCTTGAGTGTATTTTTAGAGTACCTACTGTCAGGGAGCAAGAATTCCTGTCCCCTTCAAAGCCCCTCTAGCCAGACTGAGAAGAAAATTGACATGAGACAGGAGAAAATCAAATTTAATAATATATGTATGCAGAATCCACATAAACACAGTTATTCCAAAGACACTCAAGTAAAATGAGGTGTATGTGTTATCCTGAACTCAGGGAGAGAGGAGCAGGGTTCTGTAACTTCAAAGGGAAGGAAAACAATCCTCAGAATGAAAAAGAGTAAAGGTTGGTAAACCAATATTTGCATAAACAATAGGACAAAGAGAGGACTTTGATTAGACAGGTCTTATTAGGTTCCTCCCTAACTACCATACCTAGTTCCTATCATAATATAAATATCTAATGTGATAGTTCTCTTCCTGGAGCAGGTCCTCTATCTAAATTCACTTTTGGAAGTTGAGGGGGAGGTAAGGAAGCTTTCCTGAGTCTTTCTTGGATTTTGACTGCTTTATAAATCAAAATAGTCTTCTGCCAAATGGCTCACTTTGGGGTGGCCTGCTTTTGACCTTATATATCACTTAAAAAAAAAATAGTCTCAATTTCAACTGCCCCACCTTGCCATAGGACAAAGAGTTAGTTCTCTGAAGTCTAAAAACAACAACAACAACAACAACAGCAAAAAACAACAAGAAAACCCAAATCAAATGAACAAATAAATAACAGAAACAGACTCATAAATACAGAGAACAAACTAGTGCTTGTCAAAGGGGAAGGGAGTTGAGGAAAGGGCAAAATAAGTGAAAGGAATTAAAAGGTGCAAACTTACATTATTAGATAAATAAGTCATGAAATTAAAAAGAAAAAACAGCACAGGAGATTTTGTCAATAATACTGTAATTACAACAGATGGTAATTATATTTATTGTGGTGAGCATTACACATGTATAAAACACTATATTGTGCACCTGAAGCTTATATAACATTGTATGTCAACTATACCTCAATAATAAAATTCTTTTGAAAAAGAGTTAGTTTCCTGAAATGAGCACTGTCTTAGGCATTTTGCCTCAGATTAAATCTATCATATCCTCACAAACCTGGTTTGAGATTTATGATATTTTTTACATGTTTGGTAGAGACGGCCCATAAAGGTATCTGTTATCTTGTGCTGGCCCAAATATTCATTAATAATACATGCTGTCACTTCCATTCCCAAAAAAGATTTAGATGTTTATTGTAAAATGACTTCCTCTGATTATCTAGCCTGCTATATTATTAGAAGACATCTATACTACTACTTTTCTACTATTATTTCACTTAACTGAATTGGGGAAATAATTTTAATTTATATTCTATAGCTCTAAACTGGCAATGCAACTCTACTAGTACATTTCCTACACCCACATTTTAATATGTTAAAAAAAAGTCTATATCCCTGAAGTTCAATATTATGACATTATATACCATGTTATGATGGACCTATTTTTTTTTTTTTTCTTAGAATGAAAGGAAATGAGAAAGCAAAGACTATGGTTTATTCAGAATTGGGGACTTGAACTCATATTAATGCAGGGACAAAAATGTTAATATTAATGAGTAAATGGGTCTAGCATTAACCTGGCCAAGACATATTCTTTCTATAGCAGGAGAGCTAAGTACTCTCTTCTAATTAATTGGTGCTTTGAGTCTAATTTTTGGTACAATTTTGTCAGTCTTTTCACTGTTTTTTAGGATAGACTGTGTTTATGATTTTGTTTTAGTAAGTTTCACTGTTGTATGCATCAAACAAAGGATTATTTCATGTATTTGGAAACACTATGTAGACCGAACAAAAAACAAAAAACAAAACAAAACAAAACAACAACAAAAAAACCTGAGGATTTGACTTAGACTGTAGTCAACATTATTTATCTATAATTTTAAATTTTAAAACTTTGAAGATCCTTAGACATTGTGTAACTTACACATTTCACATACAACATAGTTCAGCTATGTTGAAAGACTTCAAGTCAATTCAGAGTCAAAATTATTTCTAGTATCCTGGGGTACTGACACCTTATCCAGTCTTCTTCAAAGTTTCAGGATCCAGTTCAGCAGAGCAAGTGCTCAAAACTCCCCATCAACACAATGTTTTTAGAACCTTTTGTTTGTACCACATACTGTGCCATTTAATTTAAATATAGAACAATAGATAGAGTGTATAATAGATCTGTTTGCTGTAAAAGTATTAGTTCATAATAAACCAGAAAATTTAATAGCAAAATTTATAATTCCAATAATAACACTAAGATATCATGTATTACTAACTGACAAGTCTGCAGTGAATAGTGACGCCAGACATGCCTATAATAGCTATTTTCCTTTCACTAACTTTATCAAGTCTTAAGATCAATAAGATTTCTATTAAAATATCTTTAAATCTTTTTGATGGCTAAGTAATATTCCTGTGTGTGTGTGTGTGTGTGTGTGTGTGTGTACCATATCTTTTTTATCTATTTATCAGCTGACAGACATATGGGCTCTTTCCATAATTTGGCTATTGTTGACAATGTTGCTAGAAGCTTTGGGGTGCATATGCCCTTTCAAAATAGTATTTTTATATTCTTTGGATAAATACCTAGTAGTACAATTGCTGGGTTGTAGGGTAGCTCTATTTTTAATATTTTGAGGAATTTCAATAATGTTTTCCAGAGTGGCTGGGTTTGCATTGAAAAACCGTAAGAGAAGACTCCTAACTACAGAGAACAAACTGAGGGTTGATGGAAGGGTGGTGGGTGGGGGATGGGCTAAATAGGTGATGGGCATTAAGAAGGGCACATGTTGTGTTGAGCACTGGATACTATATGTAAGTGATGAGTAACTAAATTCTACTCTTGAGACCAAAATTACATTATATGTTAACTAACAATAATTTAAACAAAAATTTGAAAAAAAATACCTCTAAATCATCTACTAGAATCTGAAATACAAAAAACACACTTTGTGTCACTTTATGATTGATATGAATCGCAATTTGTGATTAATAAGATTTGAAATACCACATACTATTCAACAGCATAAAAGCCCAAATAATCTAATTTAAAATTTGGCACAGGAAGCTAATAGACATTTTCCCAAAGACATAAAAATGGCCACCAGGTACATGAAAAGATCCACAATATCACTAATTATCAGGGAAATACAAGTCAAAATCATAATGAAATATCACCTCACACCTGTTAGAATGGCTAGCCTCAGAAAGACAAGAGATAATTAGTGTTAGAATGAGTGTGAAAAAAAGCAAACACCTGTGTAATGTTGGTGGGAATGTAAATTGGCACAGTCAAAAGGAAAATGATATGGAGAGTCCTCAAAAAAATTAAAACTAGAACTGTCATTGGTTCAACACTCTCACTTCTGAGTATTTATTCAAAGAGAATGAAAGCAGGATATCAAAGAGCTATCTGCACACCCATGTTCACTGCAGCATAATTCACAATGGCAAAGTTATGGAAATAATCTAAGTTTCCATCAATAGATGAATTGATAAAGAAAGTGTGAAATATACACACATGCACACACATTGATACACACACACTGGAACATTATTCATCCATGAAAAAGAAGAAAATCCTGTCATTTACAACAACATGGATGGATCTTGAGACATTATGCTAAGTGAAATAAGCCAGACAAAAAAGGCAAATGCTGCATGGTATTACTCATATGTGAAATCTTAGAAAAAAGAAAAAAAATAAGAAAAAAGTGGAAAAGAACAGAAAGGAAAGGAAAAGAAAAGAAAACATCATAGAAATAGTGAGTAGAAAAGTTGTTGTCAGGGTCTTGGGAGTGGAGGAAATAAGAGGAGGTTGGTAAGAGTGTACAAACATTCAGATATAAGATGAGTACGTTTTAAAGATCTGATATAAAACATAGTTTTATAGTTGTTAACATTGTACTATATAATTGAAATTTTTAAAAGATTTTATGTATTTATTTGACAGAGTGAGAGGGCACGCACAATAGGGAGTCACAGGCAGAAGGAGAGGGAGAAGCAAATTCCCTGCTGAGCAGAGAGCCCAATGTGAGATCCTGGGATCATGACCTGAGCCGAAGGCAGATGCTTAACCAACTGAGCCACTCTATAACTGAACTTTTCTAAGAGAGTGGAATTTAAACATTCTCATGGAAAGAAAATATAAATATTTATATTTTATGTATATGTATGTAAATGTATGAAGTGATGAATGTATTAATTAGATAGTGGGAATGTTTTCACAATGTATCAAATCATCACAATGTATACTTTAATTATCTTACATTTTTTTCTCAATTTTACCTCAGTAAAGCTAAAAAATATCTGAATATTAATTTATTTAATATGTCTTATTTAGCAATAATGGGTAAGATACAAAAATAGGCATAATAGTGAGAATAAAAAGAAGGAGACATCATGATCTGGTGAAAAAAATAACAAACCATAACTTATGAACTTACGATTTCAAGGTTCTCACCTATCAAATAGGGTAACAATGACCTCTGTTGCTATGCAGTTTGAATCACATAATGAATAGAGCAGCTAACCTCATATGGTGAAAGTGATCAACAAATGTTAGGTACAATTACCAAAAACTCTTTTTTTTCTCCTAAATATTTTATTTATTTATTTAAGAGAGAGAGAGAGAGAGAGAGAGAGAGAGAATGAACAAGTAGGGAAAGCAGCAGAGGGAAAGGGAGAAGCAGACTCCTTTTGAACAGGGAGCCAAATGTGGGACTCTATCCCAGGACCCTGGGAGCATGACCTGAGGTGAAGGAAGACAATTAACTGAGCCAACCGGGTGCTTTCCCAAAATACTTTATTAATGTACCCTCCTTTGTATTTTATAACAGTACCATACAATGGTACTATCATGTTACCATTTCATAGACAAGAAAACTGAGGCTTGGAGAGATTCATTAATTTATCAATCATCTTAGTAGCAGAGGTGGGTTTGAACCCTGCCTAATTCCAGATACCACCCCCCCTTCTTTTTACTATGACCTCTGACTACAGAGCCCAATGTATAGGATGTATGTAAATGCCAAATAGCTTTGATGACAAATGACATCAGTGAGGTAAAGTGCTGATCAATGAAGCCTTCACAGAGCAGGTAGAATTTTCCTTGAAGAGAGAAAAAAAAAAGATTGAAGTATTTGGTTTAATAACAGAGGGGGATATCACAAATCAGGCATGTGTCAGGTTCTATTTTGCAAAAATGACCTTGGCAAAATCACCAGTTTGGGAGTTGCTATGCTTTCCCAGAACCTTGACATTCCCTATCAAGAGGTGAATTCTATTTCTCTTCTTCTGAAAACTCACCACACCTTTGTGACTGTTTTAACAAATAAAATAAAAAGAGAAGTAAAACTATTAGAAGCTTTCCCTTCACATGTGTGTTAGGTGGTCTGTTAGGGTTCTCCAGAGAAACAGAACCAACAGGATGTACAGATATATAGAGAGAAAGATTTATTTTAAGGAACTGGCTCCTATCATTGTTGAAGCTTGCAAGTCTGAAATTTGTAGGGCAGGCTAGGAGGCCTGAGAATCACAGAAGACTGGAGGGAGGTTGCAGTCTCGAGTTGAAAGGTTTTGGATAAAGAATTCCTTCTTCTTCAGGGGGACCTCAATTTTTTTCTCTTAAGACCTTCAACTGATGGGATGGGGCTCACCCCCACTATGGACGGTAATCTCTTTACACAAACTGTACTGGTTTAAATGTCAATCATATTTTAAAAAGTTCAAAGAAACATCTAGACTTGTGTTTGACCAAACAACTGGGTGCCATAGTCTACCCAACTTGACACATAAAATTAACTATCACACGTGAACTGAGTAAATATGTCAACAGAGCTACGTAACAAAAATCAACTTGGGACTTGGCAAAGAATTTGGCTGAATCCAAACCTTGCCATTTCTGCTTTGGTCATTGACACCTGAAGCATTTTATTTGTATCTATTTTTGAAAACTTATGTTGATATGTCCATCTAACAAAATCTGTGAATACCCCTGTATTTAAAGGATAATCATGATAATATATTTTGCAAGTAAGAATTTCCTTTAAAACAGTTCCAAGGAAAGAAAGCCATCAACTCCCAACCCTAAGACTTCCCAGGGAAATGCTCTAATAATATTAGGATTTTGTCTTGTTGTCTAATTTTGAATATAGTTTGTCTTTGGTTGGTAGGAAAATCAATGATTAAAAAAAGAGCTTTCAAAGGACCACTATTGTCCTGTAGTAGCTTCTTGGAAAATGACACAGTCACACTGAGTGTGGATTCTGTTGCCACAGACCTGACTTTGCCTGTAAGAGATGTGCTATCTTGGGCAAACCACTTTATTTCTCTAAGCATAACAATTCTCATTTGTAGAAGGAAGTGATTCAACTATCTACCTCACTGGGTTATTGTACAGATTAAATGATATTATATAGACAAAGAGCTTAGCATAGTACCCGGGACAACATAGGTGTTCAGTAAGTATCAAATACTAATAAAAAATACAGATTAATGATATAGGTAGGCAGCCATCAGGAGCACTATCTGTTAAAGTTCTGTAATTAAATAGCCTTTATGAGAAACTAACAAATGATATATCAAGGGTATGTAGATCTTTTTCATTATTTCATCTATTCAAAATTACTACAGAGTGCTAGGCACTGTCCTAGATTCCAGGAATTTGTTGGTGAATAAAAATGACACATGTTAACTTTCATGAGCTTATAGTTCAGTGAGTAAAAAATAAGTAAATGTGAGTGTGTGAATGCATATTGTGATAAATGCTATCAAAAAACTAGCAGATTCAAGCAGTCTTACCTAGATAAGGTGGTAAAAATAAAAGTACAAAATAAGCAAGGCCCTTGCCTATAGGATCTTATAGGCAATGACAAAAACTATGGATTTTCTAATAAGTACAAAAGAAAGTCATTTTATGATTTTAAACAGGGTAATGACATTATCTAATTTGTATTTTTAAATGATTTCTTTGATTTCTGTATATGAAAGAGCTTCCTAAGAAAGAAAAGAAACTAGGAAAATCAATAAGGGAAGGAAGATGCAGTAAAAATGAAAATATGTGTAAAAAAATGGAGATCAGGAAAAATGAATTGATTTGAGAAATGTTTCTAAGTTATAAATCATAAGAGTGTTGACAAATTAGAAACAGGGGTAGGAGCAGTTAAGACAAAAGAAAATGAAGAATGATTCTAGTTTTCTCTAGACACTTGGGAAGAGGTTCATGACAAAGAGACATAAATAAGACTGAGAATAAAACCGTTTTTCCTTTTTGGGAGGTTTAGTAATTAAGAGCTTTCAGAGACATATCAATTTTAAGTGCTAAGAAGACAGCTAAGTAGAAACACAAAGTAGATAGACATCTAAAGCACATGGGAAAGGTTTATATCATAAGTAGAACTTCTGATTCTGCCTCATATACTTGGTATGTAAGGTCAGAGAAGCTGGAGACAGAATGAAGAAAGAAAAGTAGAGGCAAGGGGTATATTTATTAGTTTTCAAAGTTCTCATAACCAGTTACCACAAACTGGGCAGCTTAAACAGACATCTATTCTCTTACAATTTCAAAGGCCAGAAGGCAAAAGCAAAGGTGTTGGCAGGGTCATGCTCTCTCTGAAGGCTCCAAAGGTGAGTCCTTCCTTGCCCCATCTAGCTTCTGGTGGCTTCTGACATTCACTGGCTTCTGACAGCATAACTTTAATCTCTGCGTCTGTCTTCGTGTGATCTTCTCACTATCTTAAGTCTCCCTCTCCATTCTCTTATAGGGACAATAGTTATTGAATTTAGCATCCATCCTAGTTCCAAGACAATACCAACCTGAAATTCTTAACTTAATTACATCTGCAAAGACCCCATTTCCAAAGAAGTTCATGTTTGCGGGTACAAAAGGTTAGGCATTGGACAAATAATTTTTGTGGGACTGTTCAATCCACCTCATGAAATTAAGCCATAGAAATTCTTGAATTAGAATTTTGGATAGAGGAAGGAGGAGGAGTCTGTAAAAGACATTAAGATGTTGCTTTTAGAGGAGAGGAAAATAAGGGAGTAGGGGTGTCACAAAGGCCAAGACCAGCAAATGTGTCAAGGAGAACGTGGTCAGATGGAATGGACCATTGCTCTGTTATGAATAGTAATTAAGAAAATCCATGCAAAATACACAGCACAGAGCCTTTTAAGTACTCAAGTACTGTTGTTGTTTTCACTGCTGGTGAATAGAAAGACCCTAATTTTCTAGAAAAGCATTTTAACCCAGCATTGAAAATTATTCTGGTGGAACTGTCCTGTTATTTGGTTAAGTGATGGATGTTTAAAGGAACTTTAAAAAATAGTCATGCTGAATAATGTAATTTTTATCATCTGCACAGAAAAAAAGAGAGAACTTAATTGAAAGTCCATTTTAGGATACTCTCAATTAATATTTTAGCTTGCTTAAATTTACAATGTGTTTTTTTCAAATATATCAAATAATGCATTGATGGGTTAGTAGAAAATTTCCGCAGCAATAAATAGAATGTGGATTTTGAAGAATTATTTAAGGAATTACAATTTAAATTATTTTTCTAAAATGTTTATAGCATATAATAAATATATATTAAAATGTATACATTTTGAAATATTTATATTTCAAGGGTTTTGCTTCCTATTGGGGTCATTTCAAATCTTGATTCGATGCATAGGATTTTAAACTCATTCGTGTCACTAAAATTCTTAGGAATATCTTAAGAGCTTATACAGAGAGGATATCAGAATATTAAACAACTTTGTACTAAATATCTTAAAATAGCCTAGAACTCTCTTGAACTAATTCTATTTCCAATACTTCATATTTGATATTAAGGTATGCTCATTTATCAGCTTGCCACATGAATAACTTATAGAATTTAGGTAAAGCCAATGAATGAAGTTTGTAAAGAAGAGCCTTAGAAGTAGGATGGATTGTGATAGACACACAAACACACATGTACATACATAAGAGAGAAAGAGAGGGAGAGAGAGAATGGGAGGGGAGGGGAGGAGATGTTTCACAGGTGGTGGTGGTTTCTATACTTTCTGGATCGTGCATAACAGGAGTATTTTGTGCGCGCATATATACCAAATATTTCCTCTATTTGTTTAAAAATATATACAGCAATTTCCAAGATACAATCTTTAAAGGATGAGGTGAAAATTAATAGAAAAGATAAAGGTCAATTATTAACACACTTGAACCATATTCATCTGACTTTAGAGAAAATTCACTTTGAGGCATTAAAGGAGGAGATGGCCTATGACAGTAGTTAAGATGGAGGGCTTGAAAGCCAGGTGGTTTGAGTTCAGATTGTGGCTCTACTTACAAGTTAGTCTGTGAATACTAGACAGATGTAAGGTTATCCCAAGACTGCTGGGTAAACTGCTTCTGTAAATCCAATTCTCTCCCTATCTTTCTACATACAGTGCAACACTAGGGGTAGTCATTGAACTAGAATGTACTTCTAGGTTAGGATAGGATCCCTCCTTAACAGTTGGAAGTACATACATTTGCAGGATAAGAATATCATCCCAGTTTGGGATTTACCCTGTTCAGCACTGAACATCCTTTACCCACTTCTTAAACCTGTCCTAGGCAGACAGATGGTTGGTCAGCAATCATGTAACAGGGAGAAACAATAACTAAAATGCTAAGCCATTGTGCCTGGAGTACTTAGAATTCCTCTAAATAAAGGAATTACTTAGAGGAATTTTTTATTCCTCTAATTTAATTTAATTTAATTCCTCTAGAGAAATTATTTATTTTCTAAATAAACTCAAGCTTTTAATTTTACAGTCATTAAATATAAAGTAATGTTGGAGAAAATAAGAAATTATAAGGAGAAATTAAATCCTTGCTACTCAATATGTGTGTCTTCAGACACAGTATGGGTATCAGCATGAAGCTTGATAGAAATATAGGATCTTGGGCAACCACCCAGAATTAGTGGGTTGATCTAATTTTCATAATATCCCCTTGTGTTCCCAAACACATCAGATTTTGGGAAGCACTGATATAGAATAGCAAGTGACTGTCCCCCATCAATTTCTATACTTATTTCAGTTCTGATAACACATTAAAATCACCTGTAGCTTTTGCCTCACCTAAGTATATTAAGGTGTTAGAGGATTGTCTCCGTGTTTTAAGAATTCCATTAGTGGGAATGACTGAACTCTACATCTGAAACTAACGACACACTGTATGTTAACTAATTTAATCTAAATAAGATAAGTAAAAAAGAATTCCATGAGTGTTTCTGATTAAAAGCTGAGGGCGCCTGGGTGGCTCGGTGGGTTAAAGCCTCTGCTTTCGGCTCAGGTCATGATCCTAGGGTCTTGGGATCAAGCCCCACATGGGGCTCTCTGCTCAGCAGGGAGCCTGCTTCCCCCCTCTCTCTGCCTGCCTCTCTGCCTGTCAAATAAATAAATAAAATCTTAAAAAAAAAAAAAGCTGAGATCTCTAATTTAGAAAAAATAGGTGATTATTTCCTTTAACCTAGTCATCTTACAATTCTCTACCATGCATACTATTATTCCCAATTATTACAATGATTTAAGGTAGGGGTTCTTATACTGCAGTATTAGACTTACTATGGAAGGTTTGCTAAAATACAAAGTACTGAACTCCACCTCCACAGTTGCTGATTTCTGGGACTGAATTTGTATTTCTTATAACTTCCCAGACGATACTAATATTTCTGATCCAGGGACCATAATCTGAGAACCAATGACTGGGTGACCTGGTTCTGAACTTAAAGGATCTAGATTTAAACTGTATCACTTCCATCAGCTAGCTCTGTGGCCTTGGGAGAGCTGCTTTACTTCTTCCAGTTTTGTTTCTGCATCTTTAACATGGGAATAATTTTGGTATGTACCTTATATGTATAAAAGAAATAATTTATATAAAGCATAGCACCTGTCATTTGGTAGTGCTTATGAAGCTATTTGTCACTTTTATAGTCCAAAATCAATGAATACTTAACAGTTTAATGTTATGCACTTTGGCCACTGAACAATCTTGTTCCTTATGACACTAGACCTAAGACCTGTACTTTAAAAAAAGATTCAAAGACCAATTGGAGATGACAAATATTACTTACAGCTTCTCTTATTTTCTGCAGACTCAAGGCTCATTAGTTTATTAAAGGCTCTGAGAAGTCACACAGTATAGAAACCTCTTTAACTTAACATTTTCCATATTTAAATCCTTGGAAATTAATGTTATTTGGAATGTGCTTTGAAAAACACTGGCTTAGACAGTTAACTTTCTTTTAAAATGGAATGTTGTACATTGATTTATCAACTCTAGAAAATACTCCCACAAATTAATCAGTATTTCACTGTAAAGGCAGTGCACTACCGATAAGCAATCTTTTGAGGATGGATGAAAGAATGTCACACAACTGAAATGGGGTTAAGAACAACGGACAGAAGACAATGTTCTATTTCTGTACACAAGACTAAGTGAAAAATGCTCTAAGCAGATCTCTTGTAAAGTCCAGATAATGGTGCTATAACTCATTGTCTGAAGTTTGATAAACCAAAGAAATGATTTCCAAGACCTTAAGCCTCAAATATATTATAAATATATCTCCAATTGATTGTTAAGACCATTTTTATTAGATTTCAAGGAATCAAAGGGCTTAAAGATAACCTAGTATTTATGGATTTATTAATAAATAACTTCATTCAGACTACCGTCTTGCTTATTTTTTAGGTGAACTCACTCAAATCCATGGCTTTAAGCCCATCTATAGATTGATGACTCATCAATTTACAAAACTAGCCATGACTTGTTCTGTGAACTCAATTCATATATCTAGCCACTGATTTTATATCTCTCTTGGATGTCTAATAGGATCTCGAATTTAAGTTGTTCAAACTTGAAATCCTACTTCCCATGAACCCTGCCCCTCCCATGGTCTCCAAATCTATTTTTTTTTTTTTTTACGGTCTCTTCTAACTTGGTAAATATAAATAGCACATCCATCCTACTACTACTTTGTGTCTAAAGCCTTGGCATCATTCTTGATTCTTCCTTCTCATACCTCACATACAATTTGTCATCTTCAGATAGATCTCCTTCTATACATATATCTAGAATCAAGCTTCATCTAATTATTCCCACTGCTGCCACCTAGTCAAAAAACCACCAGCATCTGTTGCCTAGACTGATACATTTATTTCCTTGCTGGTCTCTCTGCTTTCTATCTGGAGAATCCAACAATCTAGTCACATATAACAAGCAGAAAACTCCTTTCAAAAGGCAAATCTGATCACAAATTTCCTTCCTTGAGACTTTAAAATAGTTTAAAACCTTCTCATCTCCAAGTAAAACCCAAAATGCTTTTCATAACCTCTAAGGTACTGCACATTGTGGCCTCTCCTACCTCCATCCTGAACACTCACTGTGCTTACTGCCCTCTGGATTCTTCCTGAAATGCATCAAGTATATTTCCATTTCAATGACTTTACATGTTCCATTCCAGTGCCTGACACATTCCTTTCCCTGATATATCTACATGGCTCACTCCTGGACTTCGTTTAGGTCCTTTGCTCAACTCTGGACAATGATCAAACAAGACTTCCACAATTACACTTTCTGAGCTAAAATCACTTCTGTTATCTGTCTTTAATAACAGCACTTAGCAGTTGTCTGACCTATACATTTATTTGGTCATTATTTATTTTCCCCCACTAAAATACAATTTCCACAACCATTTGCTCTCTCTATTCCTAGGATCTAGAGAAGATTTTAGCACATAGTAGGCATTGATAAGTATTTGTTGAATGAATGGATGAAGTATCTAACGTTTTCATGCCTGTAGGTGAATCTGTCACCTATACTTAAATTTTCACCAAATCATCATCTACCCACATAAGAGATATTACTATGATTTAATTACTGCTCTAAGCTTATTTACTCCCACTGAATCGCTTGATATTTCAATGCAATTGAAACATTTCCAATTCTTACTCTCTACTACCCAACATGTTCTTCTTTGGATCTAGAAATTGATTATACTCCCTTTTCTTACATATTCTCTGGTCATGTGATGGGACAGAGGAGGCAAGGATATTGCCTGAGATGCAGCTTCTGTTTAGGACAATAACCTCTTACATTTTTCTGTATTTTTTCTCCTTAATTTCTTGTGGAACCCTTGACATTGTACTCAATTTTGTGATCAAGGATATATTCACAAACACTGGTCAGGATAGTCAAAAACAAAATCCTAAAGAGTAACAACAAAACTGCATGTTTCTGTAATAATAATTATTTAAAAACACGTTACTATATACTGCAATAATTTGTATTAAAGTATCTTCCATATTTACTGAGTTCAGCCCTCCTTCACTTGAAGCCTCTCAAAAGATGGCTGGTCTGAAAATCTTGATATATGATTAAAGAGGAGGGAAACTGAATGAGCTGAAGCTAAAAATAGGCAAGTCTTGTTTTATTCTGACATTTCAGCCAGCAGCTCCAGCTCTCTTCTGGGAAAACAAGTATCAAATAGGAGGACAGTGGCTCTGTTCCTTGTTTATAATCTACAGGGAACTGCTGATGGTTGGCAACACTTGAACAATTTAAAAAGCCCGACCTCTATGTTCTAAAAACATTTCAGTGAATATGTAAAAGTCTCCATGAGGACTCCAGTGTTTGGAAACATAATGGTAAAATTTTGATTGAGGCTCAGTATTGATTAACCTCTTTAAAGTTCTGGCAGTGACATTTCTGCCATTAAGCTGTTCGTCCACACACTTAATATTGGGAAAACTGAACACCAGAGGTCAAGGGCTTAATAAGAAAGAGCCCCTTTGTCTTTTACACATGCTACCTTTTACAGAATACAGTTTCTGCAATATTCATTCCGGTGGCTATCGAAAGTGCCTATGTGGTCCAAGAGCAGCAGGAAGCCCTTGAAAAGAATTCTGAAAGAAGAAACCAGAGACCATATTTCCTTTTTTCCTCTTCTAACGTTTACCTGCTGCTTCATAAATCACTTGAGTGCTCAGTGATTTCATTTCTTATCTGTATAATGTGAAAGATTAAGTCTGTATCCTACCTCTCAAAGATATTTGCTAAGAATGACAAAGTTAGCATTGCCTCATGGCTTGAGATAGGCTAAAATAGACATTTCAGCTGTGACCTTGACATAAAGAGAGATTCATCCCCACATCTGGTATTCCCCAGCTCGAAACAGGTATCATGAGAACTCCCCATCTCCCACCTCTACTTATGCAAAGATAAAAAGAAACCAATCCTCCAACTTTGTAGTAGAGATGGTGATAAGACAGCAAAAAGTGGGGGAAAAATGTTTTTTTTTTTTAAACTATCTTCCTAGAATCATAGATCTTAGTAAGAAGTGACTTTAGCAAGTTGTTAGCATTGCCATTTATATTTGGAGTAACTAAAACCCAGAAGAGTTAAACGTTCCACCTAAAATTATAAGGTAATTAAGGGCTAGAAGTAAAATACCACCATTAATGCAGGGCTAATTGTACTTCACTTTCTTTCATCATGTTTCTGTGCAACTTTTTTTTACGGTCTGAGGCCTTGCATTCAATGTCCCCCTCTCTTTTCAGTACATTCGTCTACAGACAAATATAACATGAAACCACTGTAAATACATGTGTAAAGTTTAATAAATTTTGGCCAGAGATAATCCAAGTCTCAAGGTTATAAGTCTTATCTTCAAATGTGCATATCCCACATCCTTATTTTGTTAGATGTAATCAAGTGAGTTTTTAGTCCTAAACTCAGACACAACCGTTCAAGAAATAAATTATATTAATGATCACTCAAAAAACTAACAGTAATGGAAAGGAGATATATTATACTTTTGGGAGAAGGTAGGAACTGAGATAAGTGGGGTCACAAGGAAAGTCTCCTGAGGATGCTGATCACAGTATGTGTATTACTGAAGATACTTTTTAACACATGTTAACTTTGTGAAAATTTTTATCATTTTCAGACTTTTCTGTATATATGTTATTCATTAAACATTTTTAAATTTATGTAATATTTTCTTTGAAAATTTAAGGTTGGAGGGGCGCCTGGGTGGCTCGGGGGTTTGAGGCCTCTGTCTTCGGCTCGGGTCATGATCCTCGGGTCCTGGGATCGAGCCCCGAGTCGGGCTCTCTGCTCGGCGGGGAACCTGCTTCCCTCTCTCTCTCTGCCTGCCTCTCTGCCTACTTGTGATCTCTGTCAAATAATACATAAAATCCTTAAAAAAAAAAAAATTAAGGTAGGAAATGAGAGAGTACAAGGAATATATTTTTCCCCCAAACCAGTGTGTTTTTGGTGTAATTAATACTCACATACGTCCACCTATTTAAATTTTGCAAACTGCATTTTTAGGGTCTTTTAACTTTGGGAAGTCAGCTATTTTAAATAGACTTAACAGAGGGGCGCCTGGGTGGCTCAGTGGGTTAAAGCCTCTGCCTTCGGCTCAGATCATGATCCCAGGATCCTGGGATCGAGCCCCACATCGGGCTCCCTGCTCAGCGGAGAGCCTGCTTCCTCCTTTCTCTGCCTCCCTCTTTGCCTACTTGTGATCTCTGTCTGTCAAATAAATAAAATCTTTAAAAAAAATAAAAAATAAAATAAATAGACCTAACAGAGCAGAATATTCACCTCCAAATGATCTTCCTTGGATAAGACAAAGACAAAATGTCAGAGGCATTTTGTCCATGGATAGCACCCAAAACAGCATTTTTTTTCTCCTTGTTGGCAAATGTAGGAAAGTTTCATATTGCCCTAAGGGGATAAATTCACTGGCTGCTAATCAGGACCAGTTTTGTGTAATATGGACATCTGTCTAACAAGAGCTGGATGAAGACTGCCATGTCTTTGACAAGTAGGAGACAACTCAGCGGCCTTAGATAGTAATGATTACTGTCAAGTTAACCTACCACAAACAGATGGCAAGAAGTGACTTAGAGTCAAAAGGTTCCATTGCCCACCTTTAATCCCCTAAACTATCTGGTCCTCTACTCCTCTTTTGACAAATATGATGTTTCATTTTTTATTGATGCAAGACAGTGTATATGGTCCATTTATTTAAACCTGCAGTGATGCAGGTGAGCAAGCGCTGAGAAGTTACTGTAGATACATTCAAGCTAAGGGATTAAATTTACACTACTAACCTTTTTTTTAAAAAAATCCCATATCAAGGGGTGGGGGGTGGGAGTTTGGGGGAGCCAGGTGGTGGGTTTTAAGGAGGGCACGTATTGCATGGAGCATTAGGTGTGGTGCATAAACAATGAATTCTGTTACGCTGAAAAGAAATAAAAAAAAAAATTATGGCCTTCGGAAAAAAAAATCCCATATCAAATAGCTCATGGGAAAAAAAATAGGAGTATCATGAAGAAAAAAATAAATACTGCTAAAACCAGAAAATGTTTACAAGCAATTCCCAAATCTAGAGATCATTTAGTTTTCTTGAATACATGAATATTTTATAAACTTGTAATATCAGGGCTTTCTACCCTTAAATATCTGTCCAAAATGTTTTATGTCATCTGTTGGTAAATGATTTTAACATTCACTTTTCACCTGATATATCTTCCCGCTCATACAATTCATTTCAGAGGCATAACTTGTTTTCTTTGCTAAGATTTCATTTCCTCCCATCTCAGAATTTGATGAAATCTATTTCTTCATGCCTCGTCTTCCAGTGAAAGCTGACAACAAATATCAGACCAAATGTAGCTGTCCCATATGAAGTAATTTATTTCTG
Organism: Enhydra lutris kenyoni; assembly: GCF_002288905.1. Lineage (NCBI taxonomy): Eukaryota > Metazoa > Chordata > Mammalia > Carnivora > Mustelidae > Enhydra > Enhydra lutris. The sequence continues at coordinate 22,856,633 of NW_019154089.1, forward strand.
TCAAATATTAGACATTATTTTTTTCTTGACATAAGATGACTGATACTGTGCTGTGAGATCCCAGAGGTGCAGCTTAACCACTTAAGGACTGAGACTCATTAAAAAAAAAAAAAAAAAAAAAAAGTGTTCCATTCAGAGAATAAGGTTTTGGTTTGGGGAGTTAGAAAGCAAGCAGAAAGAGTCAGGAAGTAATAAGACAGGTAACAGTAAGAGTTAAAAAATAATAACTTATAATTAATACCATCTTAGGCCAAAGCAGTTATATAGCAATTCTGGTATGAAAAGAGGTTTAAATTATTTGTCCATTCTATATTGTGTCTGAGACATGGCTGTTCTCATAAGTGTGCATTCAGCACCTCTAGCAACAAGAAGGCAGATCTAATTCCAGTTTACCCAAGGTAATATAAAAAATTAGTAATCTTTACAAATACACTGAAATTAACGGACAGTTTGCTTAATTGCAAAATGCAGATTTCAAACAGAGGAAAGCCAGGTAAGGCAAGGGGCCACAGAAGTTGGCAGGTACTCTTTTTTATTTGCTTTACAGCATTTTAGCAAGCTTTATTATGTGAAAGGAAATGGTATTCTTTAAAGCTGCAAGATGCTTCCTATCACCTACGGGACCCACTTTTGGAGATGAGAAGCAGAAATCCAGTGAATTGGTTACTGTGTCCACGTTCCTACCTTGACCACAATAGTTCAGTTTGACTTTATTTTATAGGTTGGACTTCCTTACATATGTAATTTTTAAAAAGTTCTAGTACCAAAAGAAAGCAAGTAAGTAGATATTTAGAAAAACATAGTAAAAATTAAAAATCTCTGGCAGAGGATCACAGGACAGTGGAGGGGAAAATGAAATAAGATGAAATCAGAGAAGGAGACAAACCATAAGAGACTTTTCAACCATAGGAAACAAACTGAGGGTTGCTGGGGGGGGAGGCTGGGGGTGGAATGGAGAAACTGGATGACAGGCATTAAGGGGGGCACATGATGTAATGAGCACTGGGTGTTAAATGCAGCAACGAAGAACTGAACTCTAGCTCTGAAACTAATGATACATTATATGTTAATTAATTGAATTTAAAGTAAAATAAAATAAAAATACTACTTCATTACATAAAATTGTGCAAAGTGATGGAGTCAGCTATCAGAATGACACTGACTCTTTTTTTCATGGTTACTAACAATTTGTGATGTGTCATTGACTGTCCTAGGGCTCTAGGGGTTTCTTCATGTTTCAGATGAGAAGAATAATTCAGCCTCTTTGATTCCGGTAAGATCAAATTAGACTATAGGCATTGAGTGCTTTGAAAAGTTAAGAAGTAGAAATAGTAATGAGTGCTCGGTCACAGAGATCTTGGAAGCTTCTTGTTTTCTGCTTAGCTACTTGTCTTATATTTCCCATAGATGGTAAAGAAAGAATGGGATTATTCTAGAATTAGAACTGCTTTTTGTTTTTGTTTTGCTACTAAGTATAGCAGGGTATGGGGGCATGAAGTGATATCCTGAAAGGATATCCTGATTACTGGTTTAAACTGTGAATAGACTTTTCAAGGGGACTAGGGAAAAATAATAAAACTGAAGGTCTATTATGGGCAGATACTATATTAGACATTTGCATAGGTTATCTCATTTAATCCTTTAAAGAACTGTAAGTACAGACAAGAAAACCAAGGCTAGATAACTGAGGTTCTTTTGGAACACAGTAAAAAGTGTTCAATGGAATCAAATGCTGGTACCTCAACTCTAACCCCAGTCTACTTTCTAGTTTCCTAGATGGACAGAATATCCGTAGCATACTTCTCTTCCATGCTTTGTATAATTGCACACTGGGTTACTAATGAAAGTCCATCACAAGGGAAATCTACACTCAGAGGCTCCCCGGCGTGCTTTCTGTTGACCTCCTGATTATGGCTTCCTAGTTAGTTTGGCATCACCGCCAGCAGGCAGCTCCCCAGAGCACTTTTCTGGCATCCCAGACAGCCTCTGCTCAGGAATTGCCCACCAACTCTGCTTTAGGACAACCTAGTCAACCATCCCTCAAGCACAGGGCTACAAACACACTCTTTCCTATAAGTCTGAATTTTAACTTTGGAGAGGATTCACTTTCCTGGAAGGTTGTTCCTTCCTTGCCTACTCTCCCTCAGCCCCAGAGATTTTTTAGTGTATTCTTTTATTTCTTCTTAGCTAATTTCCTATAAATCATTAATCATTTTTATAGTAAACCTTCTCTGTTCAAATTAAAAAAAAATCTAGACTATTTACCTGGGCAATATGGAAGGAAGCAGGACCCCATTCATTTATTCAATCATTCATCATTAATTCAACAAATAATTATTAAGCAGCTGTGTCAGGCACTGTTCTAGAAGTCTGAGAAAGAACAGTGAACAAGATAAAAACAAGATTCATTTGTTCATATTACAGGAGATAGAAAACAAGGAAGAATATCACTATAAGAGCCTATTGAAACTTTGG
>NW_019154089.1:22862107-22871512 GCF_002288905.1 Enhydra lutris kenyoni
CCAAAGTTTCAATAGGCTCTTATAGTGATATTCTTCCTTGTTTTCTATCTCCTGTAATATATATATATATATATATATATATATATATATATAAAGAGTATTACATTTCTGATAGATAATCAATGTTACAGGCCCATTCAAAGACATTAAGTTTTGCTTTTATTTGGCCAAAAGGTAGGCATACAACATTCCAAAACAGCCTATAAGACACTGAAGTTAAATACCTTTCAACTATTAACACCAAAATACCTGGTTTCAAGTTTTTAGAAATCTCTTTAATAAAACTTTTTAAAACATTTTTTTTGTCTTAGGTCAACTTAGATACTAAATTCTTATCAAATGAATTATTTGCATTTTTTGAGAAATACTGAGTTTTTATGTGTAAAAATTAATGTGTCTACAAAAAACTTTTAAACGTCATTATATATTTCTGAAAAAAATGAAGCAGCAAAACTTCACCATGTATCCCAGATTTGTTCTAATTCCCTTGAAACAAGAGAGCACAATATTCTTGGATAAAATATTGCTCTTGGTAAAAGTCAGCCTCTTATTAGCTTTCTTGGTTCCTGTATAATGCATTGAGAATTCGGATGTTGGATCTAGTTATTTATCCTTATCTCTTCACCCCTGTTAACTAATTCATTGCCATTTAAATTGAACTTAGCTTGGTGCTTTCCCTGCACACATATGACTTGACATTTACACTCATTAAATTTCATATTCCACCCCTGAACCCTTTAGCAAAGGACTTTCTACAAAACAACTAGATTTTTTGTTGTTGTTATTGTTATAGTCACTGCATTAATTTTATTTCCAACTGTAAATTTGACAATATGTATTTAAACAATGTATTAATATAAGCTATTACAAATATTAGACACCTGAATTTCAGTGTTCAACTGCAGGGGATTTTTTAAAAATCTTAAACCCAGAGGAAAATTCAATAAGAGTCATAAAACCACAATAAATTGTCCATACTTTGGAAGTGTAGAATATTACATAGAATTCAAATTTATAAAAGACAGGGAGACAAAAATGAGAAAGTCCTTGCTATCTAAATTCCGTGAATTTTAATAGTCATGACTAACATGATTTCCATGAATCCATGATGTGTTCTATCTAATGAACTATACTGAACAATAATCTTGAAAATACACACTGAGGCATGTGTGTATAATCCAGTAAATGCTGTAGTTATAATACATTTTTCTTTATGTGACATTTAGCATTGTTTAATTTTCAAAATCTTTATTAAAAAATAGTTGAAATGAGGTTTATGCTTATATTTTCTTTTTTTCTGAGTAGCTGTTTGACAGCAAAACGACAACCCATGAAAATGTAGGTTTATTCTTTTTGGTGATTTATGAGATGAGAGATTACATGATCTGGGTATCTGAAAATTCTTTTCCCATTACATTTAAAATTAATCTTAATCCTGTTCAGCTAACTGAGATCTTGTCCTCATTATTCCTAAAAACATACACACACACACATATATATGTATATTTTATTAATTGGCAAAGTGAAAGTGAGTTTCATTTTCCCCTCTAGTAAAGATGGCCATTATTCGATTTTCATTCTTAGATGGGCATTTTTTCTTCCAAGTTTTTGGTCTTATAATGTGTTTTTAAAATATTTTCACACCAAACTAAATACTTCATACTATTGGTACAATATTTCCCATCAATTCCCTTTGAATATATTATATACACAAGCCAAATTTTATTTTACAATGCTCTTAATACTGGAGCAGTTTATTGCCCCTTAGAGGTTTTTTGTGGAGCCATGGTTTACTAACAGTTAGCTTTAAAAATCTGCCACACATAAAAATATTTATGCTTAGTTTACATATACTCCCCTGGAGATAGACAGATAAGACTGGCTGTACTCCCCCTGAGATAACTCTGCATGTCATTACATTTTAACCGTCTTTATGTTGATAGCAATTCTTCTCTGGCTTATCCAGTAGAAAAAGAAAATAACATATTCTTTTTTTTTTTTTTTAAACAGCATCAGCATATGCTGATTTACCTATAGCTTTGCTTCTAGTTATTCATAGGCACACCCACACTCACACCTTTACTCTAGTAAAGATTGGCAAAAGGACATTATTTGCAGCAGGAAGAAGCATAGATCATTTTTAAAAAATTTCTCCAGTTCTGTTTGGAAAGGCAGCCATATGTTGGTGCAAGCAATGAAATCCCCTTCCAATAGCATTATCTGAAAATACTGATGGAGAATGGAAACAATCATAAATTAAAATACAAAACAAAACAACAGACAACTTTCCAGCACACTACCATCCAGTGAAAACGTTTATGATGCTCTGCGACTCTTCTATGAGAGAAAAACAATTTTACAGGGATTATTCACCACGGATTTTAAAATTTACGGTGTGAATGTATTCATTATTCAATGTGCTTCTTTTTCTCCATGTAGACATGAGCAGGATTAAATGCCTCTTTAAAAAAAATTCTTTTGTTTTTATTACAAATGTATTGTATGCTAAATTAATTGCTAAATTCAGAATGCTGTATGTTAAACTGATAGTTAATTTCAGACCTTTATAATTTTAGACACTCTTTATTTTAAACACATTTCACAAATGGGAATTTCATTATTAATATAGAAAAAAATCGAATACATATGATTTCCCTCCCACAAGCCAAATTAGAAAAAAATTGAACTTATCAACTGGGAAGTTGAAAACTAATTGAAAAGATAGTTGGCATCGAACTGGAATACTTATGATTGTTTTTTGTTTCTAAACTTATTTAAAGAGAAATAAACTGTCTGAGAAAAAAAAAATGAAGCATCTGCCCAAATCCTGGAGTGTTTTTCATAAGATGCAGATTGTAACGACATACAGGACTCAGTGCTGTAGAGTGGAGAGGGTCTGAATATATCACTTGATTTGTGGTTCTGGGTCCATCACTCACTGGTTCCGTGATGTGGGGCCAGTGTTTCCATGATTCCTTTTATAATTAATTAGTCAAAAGCAATGATCCTAGGGCATATGGTCTGTTCAATAGTTACATCAAAGAAAGTACTTTTTGTGTGAGGAAAGATTGAGGACATTTGAGAAAATATCGAGGACATTTTTAAAGTCGCATCTGGTGTTTTGAAGGTTTGACTTTGTAGGGCTTTCTGAAATGACACCTATGTCCAGGGAAGTGACTTCTGCATATTTAAAGTAGACTCACTTACCAAGATTTGAGGAATTATCTGGTAAGATTTCATCTGAAGAATATCGGGATTTTTATGCCTATATGTTTGTAACTGTTCAATTTGAACACAGGAAAATATAAGGCAGTATCATGAACCAGCATCAATTCCTGTGCTCATTCTTACTCCCCATGACCATGTCTGAGGCAGAGATGATGAGACACTGATCGTGACATGAAGCTAGAAAAGCAAGGGGTAGATTTTTCCAAAGATCTTGAATTCTGTCATAGGGCTTTAAATTTTAATTCAGAAGGTAATAGAAACTTCTCTCCTCCCCACGGGAGAAATAGTCAAACTGACCTAACTTCTAAAATGTAAATATTTTGCCAGTGAAGAGGGTGGCTCAAAGAGAGTTAAGAATGCAATCCTGAGGCATGGTGAGTTCAAAATGATGCTGAAGACCTCAATTAAGGAAGGCTGTAAATATCAAAAGGAAATTTAAGATAAAAGACAGCCTCTCAGATAGCTCCTAACACTATTCCTTCTGATTGATATCCATGCCCTGGTGTAATCCTGTCTCCTTAAGTGTGGGCTGAACTACTGAATCTCTTCTACAGATAGAATATGGAAGATATTGTAGGATAACACTTCCAAGATTAGGTTATGAAAAGAGTACAGATTCTGTCTTGGGTGCCCACTCTTGCTCTTTCTCGGACTCTGCCCTGAGGGAAGGCAACTGCCATGCAGCGAGGCAGCCCTGTGTGGAGGCCCCTGTGACAAAGGGAGAAGGTCTTCCATAAATTACATGTGCAAGTTTGGAAGAAGATGCTCCTACCTCTAGCTGAACCTTCAGATGAGACCACAGTTCAGCTGACATGACAGCTTAATTGCAATCTTATGAGAGGCCATTAGCCAGAGGCATCACATTATGACATTTCAGCATCTTTTACTCACAGACCATGTGAGATAACATGTAATTGTTGCTTTCAGCTACTAAGTTGGGGGTAATCCGTTATGCAGCAATAGATAATATAGAGAGAAACTGAAAAAAAAAATAAAGACAATAACAATGATAAAAGCTAATATTTCTTAATTTCTATTCTGTTGCTTACATATACTAAGGGAAATAGAAACAATAGATAAAAATTCTGAGGATCATATGAATAAAAGTGTTACACATAATTGTAGAAAGCAATGATGATGTAAGAGTCAAGAGAAGAGACAATGAGAAGGCCTAATTCTCACACCCATTCCTATGTTTTTTTCCCCACACTGAGCAAATCTGTGACACTAGTCAGGTATCCTATAATTTGACCCAATTATGATACTTTCTACGCAAAGACAGCATCAGATCCCCACAGGTTGAGGCCTTGGTCCCATTAGATATCACTCCCCAATTTCAGACACCCATCACAAGTCCAAACTGTCACCTGTGTTTCTGACCCACTGGCTACTGATTGGAGTTTCCAAGGACTCCTTCTGTAGGTTTGATAAATTTGCTAGAACAGCCTTTTAGAACTCAGAGAAACATTTTACTTACTACATTTCTTATTTATTATGAAAGCATATTACTCAGGAATACCCAGATGGAAGAATTCATGGGGCAACTTATGGAGAAAAGAATGTAGAGCTCTTAAGCTGCCTGAGCAAATCTCTCTCCCTGAACCTCCATGTGCTCACTAACCCATAAGATTTGCAAATCCTGTCCTTTTGCGCTTTTACGGAGGCTATATTTGAGAGGCATGAGTGATTAAGTCATCAACCACTGGCAATCAATTCAACTTCCAGCCCCTCTTCCTTGAGATTACAGGGATGAGACTTACATTTCCAACTTTCCAATCACATGGTTGGTTCCCTTGGTAATAAGCCCCCATCATTAAGTTCTTTTGAAGAATAACCTCATTAACATAAATTCAGGTATGATTATAAGCAGTTTGTTGTGAACATTAAGACACCTTTATCACTGTGATCACTTAGGAAATTCCAAGGGTTTCAGGAACTCTGCTGGGAAAGGGCACAGATACCAAATATATACTTCTTATTAGAAATAATACTATCAGAGAGAGATTAAACATATTATAGAAAAGAAGAAAATGGAGTAGGTAAATAAAAGCAAGAGGTAAAGAAAAACTATTTCAGTGCAATGAGTTTATAAGAAATTAATTTAAATGCTAATTGAAGCAATGTAGTTCTATTATTGGAAAAATTTTAAGTATATAATGTATAAAATATGTAATCACAAAAATACTTCCTATAATTAAAAAAAAACTGTGAAAAGCAAATGGAAATTATTTGAAGACATTAAAAAGTTAAATGCTCCATAACAGACAGGCAGAATCTTATACATTTTTTTACTTTATGTTTTTCCAAATTCTTCTATCTCCGCTAGCTTAAACTTTATTATCTTGACTTGAAAAGAATAAATCTGCTAGCAGACCATTTATTATTTTATGAGCCAAGAGAGTGAAGAGAAGAGCCAACATTTTGACCACTTCCTATGTGCCAGGGATAGCATTAGCTGGTTTAAATATCACCTCATGAGTTTGGTGTATTATCTCCACTGTAAAGCTAAGAAAACCAAAAGCTGGAAATTTTAAATAACATGCCTGTGGTCTCATAGTTACCAAATGTCAAATCTACTGAAAACATTTGCTTGTGATTTCCAAACACTCCTTCCCATCCACTATGTCACTTCACTTGGCAACTGAGATGATCTACCTCTAAGTTCTGTTTAAGCGGCAAAGATTTGCAGTCACCTATCTTTTTATGCCATATTTTCTCATGTACCTTTTTTTTTTTAAATTTTCAAATAATATTAACCTATAATGTATTATTAGCCCCAGGGGTACAGGTCTGTGAATCGTCAGGCTTACACACTTTCCAGCACTCACCATAGCACACACCCTCCCCAATGTCCATAACCCTACCCCCCTTTCCCTACCCCCTCCCCCTGGCAACCCTCAGATCATGTAGTTTTAATCATTTTTTAAAGAAAACTTTCATCTTACTATATCACTTCCTTACCCAAACAATGTCCCTATTTCCTGGACTTGCTTCCTGAGTAATTTTTCTTTAGAGCAATCATATTCCTCTAAACCCATCTGTTTTCCATAATCTTAAAGATCACAGTGTATTTCTTCATTGTATGTCACTTAATCCACTGATTGATATACGGCAAACGAGGCACTGGGAGTCCCCAATACTTAAACTGGTCTCCCATTCTCCTGAGTAACAAGTGATAACTCTTTAGATTTAAAAAAGTGATCTCTTAGTATGTGGGGCTCTCTAGTACTTCCTACTTTCTAAGTTGTACATTTTGTACTGTGCATTGCCAATGTGCTGACCAAACTACAAGTGATCTTCACCTTTCTACCTTCATTAAGCTCAGGCACAATCTGGGCAATTTCTGCCTAATTGCTCTTCCTTGCCTGATTACTGTCAGCTGGTGGTGCTCCTTTGCTGAAGTGCAATATCAAACAGCAAACAGCACAATATACCTATTTTTTTTAACATAATCATTTTCTCTGTACCAGAATCAAGAACATAACATGCTAAATTACTATGATTGTTGGAATATCATTTGGGAAATACAGGCTAAAAAAAATGCTGGGTTTGGAGGACTACTACTGCCCAAATTGCATTTTTTACTTTTTCTCTTTTTGTTTTAGCACATAACTATGCAACTGAGTGGAGGGATCCGCAATTCTAGCTCATTGCTAGTTGTAGGAAATCATGCAAACGCCAAGAATCTGGGGCAGATGACAATCTCTCATTTGCTTTTCTCTCACTAAAATACGTAAGTACAGAATAAGAATGTTTTATGTAAAGTGGACTAGTATTCCATGGGGTCAGTTTAGAAGAGGCATTCTAGCTGAAGGGAAACATGTTCATTTCCAAGAACAGTCTTCTTTTTTCCCCTCTTCTTTGTTCCCTTGCTCTCCTTGTTTCAACCTAGATACTATCATTTGACATTTGTCCAACCGCTGAATGCTCTCCGATGTAGTCTTCCTGCTCTGGTAGACAGTTGGCCCTTCGGTTATTACTGTACCTTCTAGCCCAGCACAACAGCACTTAGCAATTCCTCAGTATAAGTCTGGTGCACAACTGTCTATTACTGTGTCATTTAGGGAAGATCTGCATCAATAACTAGTTAAGATAAGTTGGATTAAAAAAAACAAACAGGTGGCGCCTGGTAGGTTAAGGCTTCTGCCTTCGGCTCAGGTCATGATCCCAGGGTCCTGGGATCGAGCCCCACATTGGGCTCTGCTCCACGGGGAGCCTACTTTCTCCTCTCTCTCTGTCTGCCTCTCTGCCTACTATTTGTGATCTCTGTCTGTCATATGGGTAGGTTATCTTTAAAAAAAAAAAAAAAAAAATACCCCAAAACCCCAAACAAACCTGAATTCAAGTGGTGGCTCTGCCAATGACTTCTTTAAATTTTAGTTTTTAGGCATTATAATATATTGTGCACCATGAGGTTACTATGAGCATTCAATGAGATTAAATGAGATAATATTTATAAAATGCTTAGCATAGTGCCTGATGCATAGCATATGCTTATTAAATGTTAGTTTCTATTATTTTTATTAGTTTTTATTAGTAACAACTAATACTTAAATATATAAATATATATAACATATATATTAAATATTATATATTTATAAATATAAAGAACACTTACAATCATTTGTTCATTTATATCTTCACACTAAGCCTCAGAGGCATTAATATATTCTTTGTGCCCGATTAGAAACATGAGGTTTTGGGAGAACATATACACTAATACTTTTTTTTTTTAAAGATTTTATTTTATTTTATTTATTTGACAGACAGAGATCACAAGTAGGCAGAGAGGCAGGCAGGGTGGGGGGAAGCAGGCTCCCCACTGAGCAGAGAGCCTGATGTGGGGCTCGATCCCAGGACCCTGGGATCACGACCTGAGACAAAGGCAGAGGCTTTAACCCACTGAGCCACCCAGGTGCCCCAACACTAATACTTTTTTTTAATGATGATGATAAATATATTGTTCTCCCAAAACAAAACTTCCTTCTGGAAGTAAATTAAAGAGGTTTTATGAATAGACCTTGGAATAGCATTGAAATTTTTGCATTTTATCATAAACCACTCATTCATTGATCAGGGGTAACTCATTCATTTATTTATTTATTCTTCCAACTAATACACTGGTCCAGGTACTTTGAGAGGACCAATGAACAAAAGAAGACATCAATTCTTGCCTTTACAGAGCATGTATTCTAGAAAGATCGGCAGATGATAAATGACAAACAGAATATACCTATAAAGTATACGGTTTGAAAATAATAAATGCTATAACCAAGACAACAAAAACCACAAATGTGGATCAGAATAAGGAGAATTGTGAGTAGCGGGGGGGGGGGGGAGCAGTGCAGAACAAGTTGCTCTATTAAATCAAGTAATCCGGGTAAGCCTTTGAAAAAGTCAGAACTGAACAGAACAAGGTGACTATAAAAAGTATCTGAGGAAAGACTGTTCAAGCTGTAGAAAGGCTCTAAATTTGGGTCATATCTGGCATGTCTGAATAACAACCAGGAGAACAATGGGTTCGAACAGAGTAGGTGAGGAGCATAGTTGGTGATACATTCAGAAATGTTACTTCTGATCCTTATGGATCAATGATAGGGATTTGGCTTTCACTCTGAATGTAATGGACATCTCTTGGAGATCTTTGAGCAGAGGAATTCAATTATTTGAGATTCTACAAATGGTACTAGACTGTGTGAGGACCTGTCCACTGGGGCAATATGTAGGAAGACAAAGCCTATGAATTCAAGTCCAATATTAATGGTAGAAACAAAGCCAAAAGCTAAATATGGTTCCGAGCAGAGTGAAAGAAGATACCAAGCCAGCAACCCAGAAGACAAGATAAAAACCTAGAGTAACCTGGTGACAAGGCTAACAGCCATGAATGTTACACCCTGAGTCAAAGTTTCAAAGTTCTACAGCGCTGGGTATATGAGTGTTTAGGACTGCAGCAAACTAAATTTTGGCTTGCCCTTCCTATACAGGCTGCCATTATTCTGCTCCAGCCAGTTTCTTCCATGAAGAAACGAAAGGACGCATTGCTAGAGCTTCAGGTTTCCTACAGAAAAATAGGAATCTGGATTTTTAAATTATGATTCCAAAACTTTTAAATGCCAAATATATATATATGTATAACCATATATATATATATATATATATATATATATATATATATAT
>NW_019154089.1:22874512-22968534 GCF_002288905.1 Enhydra lutris kenyoni
TCCCCGCTGAGCAGAGAGCCCGATGCGGGGCTCGATCCCAGGACCCTGAGATCAATGACCTGAGTGGAAGGTAGAGGCGTAACCTCCTGCCACCCAGGCACCCCTCCTCCAATATTTTTCTAATGGATTGTCTCTTGTCTCCAAAAAATATCGTAGGATGATCTGTTGTTTTCTGTGAACATGAATTTCAGGTAGGGTGTCAGTCACGTGGAAATGTTTTTGTCCTGGATAGATAGATTGAAAAAGAAAAATTGTGTGTGTTTGTGTGTGCATGTACATGCACATGTATACTTGTGCTTCACGTATGATATAATTCCTGCTTTTCCATTCACTCTCATTTCTTTTCATACTTCTCCTCAGACTCCATCATATCCATAATTAATTTCTCTTATTTATTAAGCAGGCCATCTCTCTCTTCCTCTCCCTCTCTTTCTGTTTCTCCAACTTTAGACATTTGCTATTAAGCTATATTCTCCCCCGGAACATCTCTAGCCCCTCTGTTTGGTGAACTCCTATTCACCCTTCAGTCTTGACCCTTTAAGCTAGAGACACTGTCTTGCTTCACAGCATTATTACTTATCACACTATATTTTCTTGTATGTAACTCCACGATTGGATAAGCTCTGAAAGAGCTATAGCTATGTCTGTTTTTCTCACTTTATTCATCATATTACTTTGATCTCATGATGCAGTATCTGTATATAGTATGTACTGAATTAATATTTATTAAATATAGATAGTTTGAGATCGTCTAGCTGCAATTTAAAATGACTATTTGATATTCATTAGTACAAAGTACTCAATTAAAGATGACCTACAAATGGAGTTTAAAAAAACCACTAAGGAGGGCCTGGGTGGCTCAGTCCTTGAGTGTCTGCCTTGGGCTCAGGGCATGATCCCAGGGTTCTGGGATCCCGCCCCGCATCAGGCTCCCTGTTTGGTGGGATGCCTGCTTCTCCCTCTCTCATTCTGCCTGCTTGTGTTCCCTCTCTTGCTGTGTTTCTCTCTGTCAAATAAATAAATAAAATCTTAAAAAAAATTAAAAGAGCACTAAATTGAGTAATTTATCTATAGCATTCATTTTTGTAAATAACCACACATACCACCTCACCTTACTCTAGTGTGTTGTTGTGAGAAGGCTTTGTTCTCACAATATAATTACAAATCCCTTATGTATAAAATATTCTGCGCAGTGCCAAAAACACAGTAGGGGTTCAATAAATAATTCAGAATTAATAAAATAATTTGATTTAAAACACTGGAGCTTTTAAGAGTTGAGGTTTAGTTTGTTGCCTAAAACTAGGTGCTTTACATTCAAGAGTGGGGATTATGTCATTATCTTTGAAGGCATTTTTGTGATATCTTCACTTGGGCAATCCTATTTATTAAACCTGAGAGATCACAGATTGGATAGCTACTTACACTTGGATCATAACATATGCATCAAAAGAAAGATGGAGTAGCTAACATGAAGGCCAAGTAGAATATAAGCAACATGTTTGTGTGTTTCAGGTTGTGTTTTTATTACTAGATTTTTTTTAAAGGATGGAAGACATATTTTCAGAAATCATTCATTCTACTGCTAGGGTGTCATCCAGTCGTATTATAATGCATTGTATATGAGCAATATAAGTACTAGAAGCAAAAGAACAGCTATTTTACTCCTACAGAGTCAACATTTGCTTATAAGAATCATATCCATTATTCTTCTGAAAGCAAAATTTTCCCCTTAATTAAGTTCCTATTCTTTCGGTTAGAGATGAGAAACAAGCTGGTTCTATTTTACCATAGCAGAAGAAAAAATAAACTGAAAACTAGAAATCTGTCTATATATGAAAGCTCAAGCTTATGTTGACTCCTTTAAAAATCATTAAAGGAACTATAATAAATTGCATCCTTTGAAATGGAAATTACCTAACTTCCAAATTCACTTTTCAGGAACTTTTTTTTTCTTATGGATGATATGTTCTCAATATGATTTCTTCCAGACCACAATTTTCCTTTTCTTTTACTTCCAGGTTTAATCCCAATCAAAGCTAGCAAGTTCCATCCCTGTGGGGCACTAAAGAGAATTGTTTCACATTGTTACTAGGAGGATTTGTGACTTTAATTATTTTTGCAATTATTTGCTACATTTCAACTGTGATTTTACTCTATAATCACAGTTTTACTTCCTGATCAATTATTTGATGCCTCTTCAAAACAATTTGGCTAATCTAACTTTGGGCCTTGCACATTATGTTGTTTCATAAGTGCTCATAGTTTGGTTTCTTGTTGGAATACTTCAGAAAAGCAATAAACCTTCCCTTGGGGCAGACAGAGCTTTGCAACTTTTTTGGTAACAATTTAATTAGAAAAATTATCAGAAATATACTTTATACTATTGTAATGTTTCAGCTCATTTTACATTTCCAGCCAGCAACCCCCCCTACTTTGCTACTTAAATATGAAAATCTAGATCATGATTAAGTTACTGAGCAAAATGGTTCACTTCTTTAGAGAGATACCTAAAAGTAGCAATCGTTTTTATGTGTGTGTGCCTGGTATGGAAGATAATTTTCTTCTGAGTATTTTTTTTTTTTGCATATTTTCATTGAAACTGTCCACAAATATGTTTTTCCTACCTACTATTTTACTTTTTAATAGTCAGGCTTATTTGTCTTTCCTAACCTAATAAAAATGCAATACATGTTTTCCATGAAGAGAAACAGGTTTTTCTTGTTCTGTTTTGTTTTGTTTAGATTTTATTTATTTATTTATCAGAGAATGAGCACAAGCAGGGGAAGCAGCAGCCATAGGGAAAAGTAGGCTCCCCGCTGAGCAAGGAGCCAGATGTGGGACTTGATCCCAGGACCATGGGATCATGACCTGAGTCAAAGGCAGATGCTTAACCAACTGAGCCACCCAGGTGTCCCAAGAAACAGTTTTATTATTTTTTTTTTAATTGAGAAGAAAACAAGTAAACTAATACATATAAATTTGGTTTCATGCAAATCCTAAATTATTTTTAAGAAATGAGCATTAAACTGAATCTCAAAACATAATAATTCATCTTTTACCTCATCAGTGTGACCAATGAAGTTTCCTATTAAACAAGGTTTATCTTGGCATTTCATATGAACTGATTTTTTGTTAATGGCCCATTAAACACCTGTTGCTAGTTATGGGAGAAATGTAATATAATTTGCTAGAACCAATAAAGTAAATTAAACAACAAATCTGATCAGACAATTCAATTATATACTTTAAGACTTCCAAACTACCCATCTCATGTTGATCAACTATACCATTCTGCGTAAACTGGGAAAAATGTGGATTTCGTAGACTAGAAACATTCTAGTTTATTGAGTGTCTTCATTTCCTGTTGCTGCTCTAACAAATTACTGCAAGCAATAACTTAAAAAAACACAAATGTATTATCCTGAAGTTGTGGAGATTAGAAGTCCAAAATGGGTCTTCGTGGGCTAAACTCAAAGTGTCTGCATGGCTGTACTCCTTCCAGGAAATTCTAAGAGATAATCCATTTTTTTTTTTTTTTTTTTACTTTTCTGGCTTCTAGAGGTTATCCATATTGCTTGGTCCATAACTCCTTTCTTCTGTCTTCAAATTCAGCAATGGACAGTTGAGTCTTTCTCTTATTACATCACTCTGACACTGACATTTCCACCTTTCTCTTCATATCTAAGGACACTTTTGATTATATTAGGTCCAGCTGGATAATCCAGGATAATCTCTCCTTTTTAGGGTCAGCTCATTAGCAACCTTAATTTCATCTGTAGCCTTAATTTTTTCTTTGACATGTAAAAGAGCATATTAACAGACCTTGGGGATTCGAACACAAATGTCTGCTGACCACACTAAGCAATAATAACAACCTTAAAAAGAATCTGCATAGACTTCAAAGCATAACTATGCAAAGCCTGAATGAAGTTTAACTAAAAAGCATTTTAGGGGCTTCCTTCAAGTTTGTTCAAATTCCTATGTATTTCCTAATTACAAACAAGATAAAAGCAGAATAAATTCTTTGAACTTTTTATAAACCTTTACACTTTCATCACAGATTTTATGGACAATTTCATGTTTATACTTTGATAAGTGCTTTGCCTAAATCCAACCAAATAATGCTGTTGGAAGCTGTTTCCTATTAACTTTATCATATTGCATGTGGTAATCTGTCTTACATAGAATAAGAAAAAATGTAAAAAAGAAAAAAATCAGAGCAAGGGTGTAATTAAAGTTGGAAGAGAATCCACTGATTTTACATTTCTCACATTCATCCTTTACTATTAGACAATAAGAAAAAAACTAAGAAAATAAATGCTATGGTATAAGATGAATTGTTGTTCCAATTTGCCTACCTTATCTGGCTGTCATTTCTGATCCATCCAGCCATCTTTTCATCCATTATTCCTTCAGCAAGATAAGAAACTATCTATCTATTTTGTCTTTTAGCTCATTCATCAAAGATTTACTAAATTGCATACCAATTCTTTGGCTCGATCTTAAAATATCAAAGAAAGAGCTGTAGAAACAACTTTTAATATGTCTATGGCAATATGATAATACTAAGTGACTTCTTTCCAGTATTCTATTCTGGTAGAGATGGCTATTTAATCATCACATTCCTGTTCTTGTCTTACTGTACTTATGGCTAAATTATATGCCAGTCTCCTCTGCGTGAGGATAAGACCATATGACTCTATGTCATGAGAATTGTGTATACCCGTCCAGTGCTTTATCCTTCAATATTTTTTTTTCCCATCTTTTCACTTACATCTGCTTACCATGTGATGGTGGAAGTTACATTTAAGAGAGTGGAGCCATAATATGAAAAGAAGCCTGTATTAAAGATCACTGACTGGAAGAGAGTGGCCCCATCAGCCCTTCCAAACTGAAGAGCCACTTCTGGAATATTTGAGATAAAAATAAAATTTTACTGAGTTAAGCGTTTTGGTGTTTATAGTCACTACTGAGGTTTTGGCGATTATAGTTACTACTGTAATTGGAGAGATATGAAACCAAAAATGTGAGTTAAAAAAAGCATAAGAACTGCAAAATCAGTCAAAATCTTCATAGACATTATGTAGGATGAAATAAAGTAGCAGCCACACAGAGAAAACTTAAAACGAGGCAGCTCAATATCAGTAGATTTCTAGACATTCAAGCCAAAAGGTACTTTATGGATGTAAATGGCTCATCCTGAAATTATGTCATCCTATAGCTATTGCATCAAACAAAAGCTGTGAGATTTGGAATGATTGGTACTGTAATCTATGGATTAGAAGCCATATGGACAACACTGTAAAAGACGCTTAGAGAACAGATTAAAAAAATTCAGGGGTGGTAGCATTCTGTAAAAAGCTGAGCCAGGAAAATTCAACTAATTCCATGAAACACTAAAAAGGAAGCTAATACAGCATAAATACAAAAAATATTATAAAAATAAAAGATAGAAAATCAGCAAAACTAACTAAAATTTGGTAAGAAAAATGCTGCCACAGAACACATGAAAACTTCTTCCAAACATTTCTCTGAGAATTAGAATAATACTGTGAGGCAATACCTCCATCAAGGAAAACCACTCAAGAGATATACAGAAAAATCAAACAAAATAGAAGAAAATAAAAATTGAATTGGCAGAATCCATAGAATAAATGGATGTGAGGACAAAGGAAAATCACAACATTTACAGAAAAAGAAAGAAAAATGGAAGAAACATATCAAAGAACAGAGACTGTAGAAAATACAGGAAGGGATTTAGTGGATGGGAACTATGAAAAACATCAAAATGAATAGGGAGAAAAAGAAAATTAGAAGGCAAAATATTTACGACAAAAATAATTATAGATATAAGGCAAAATAGATATCTGTATATAATACTATTAATGGGCTCTGCCAGAGAAGTAGACCAAATATTTGAATAGAAAAACTCCATGGAGATATTATTCAAGGAAATATTCCTGAATAAATTAAAATATGAATCTGTATGGTTAAAAGGTATACCATATGCCAGGAAAAGTTGAACCAGAATGGTTCACCTAAGATATTCTTTACTGAAATACCAGATCTTAATGATAAAGAACAAATCCTTTGAACAGATAAAAAAAAAAAAACTCAAATCTTTCATTAAAAATTCAGGTTGACATCAAATTAAATATACCAACATTCAAAAACTGAGAAGCACAGTTTAAAGATTAAACAAAATGAAAGATAATAAAGTAATACTTATTAGAAAAAGAAATATGATCTAAGGAATTATTTATCCAATCATGTTTTTCCCTATATAAATAGTCAACAAATATTTTTTGACTATGGAAGACCTCAGGGGACATACTTCCTTTGAGCCCTTATTTAGAAAAACAAAGAAAACCACAAGACTTTAGCCAAATGAGAGATTTTGGGGGGAGAAATCAGAGCAATAATTCTTAATCTACAGAATTAAAAATGAAACAGAATTATAGAATAAAAATAGATTTATGGATTATAGTAAGAGATCAGAATTTAAATACATGTTCTGACAAGGCAGAATCTGTACAACTAACAAAAAAATCAGAGTAAATAAGGGTAAGAAAATGGAAAATTTAAACAAAAAGATTAAGACAAGGAGAACTTGTGTGTTTATTGATGTAAGCAATAGTAATCTTTTTTTTTTTAAGATTTTATTTACTTATTTGACAGAGATCACAAGTAGGCAGAGAGAGAGAGAGAGGAAGGGAAGCAGGCTCCCTGCTGAGCAGAGAACCTGATGCGGGGCTTGATCCCAGGACTCTGGGATCACGACCTGAGCCGGAGGCAGAGGCTTTAACCCACTGAGCCACCCAGGTGCCCCAATAATCTGTTTTGATACAAAAATCTTACATTTAGTTTCAGGAGAACATGAATATATAAATGTGAATTCATATACATGTGAATATATATGCTCATATACAAAGATACATACACAGAAACCTCAGAGTCTAAATTACAAATTATAAGCAAAATTATGAAATTTTCACATTGGATCACAAAGAAAAACCCAACTCTATATACTGTGTATAATAGACATACCTAAACAAAATTCTTCCAGGAGTTTGAAAATACATGGATGTGTAAAGTTATATCAGGAAAAGAAAATATGAAAGCATGGATCACGGTCTTAACATCAGTACAACGTATACAAATAAATGAAATATTATTATGGAAAACAAATAAGACTGCTTTATAGTGATAAAATATGTGAATTATACTGACCCTAAATTCACAAATTATAAATATAGAAAATTCAAGGAAAAGTAAAAATATACTAATTGTAGGAAAAAATAATGATAATACAGAATCTACTAATAAATTTCTACAATAGTGCTCATAGAATATGCAATTAAAAAATGACTGCATACCATAAAGCTTTAGTCAGTACTGAAACATAGAAAAAGTGCAGAAAAATGTGTCATTTTTCAGTGTAATAAACTAGAGCTTAAAAACCAAAATGAAACAAAAAAGGTAAGATCACTCTCCTTGTAAAAACTAAACAAAACAAAAAAACCTCCCTTTTAGAACACACTTGTATTAAAAAGGAAAACAGGAACACTTTAAGATTTCTAAAAAACAATGATAATATGAACACTATCTTAATAAGTACTATACAGAAAAAAATAATTGCTATATAATAGAAATTTAAGAAGGACATAAATTAATCATATATCAGACTCAAACTTTATTAAAATAAAAACAGCAATATAAACTAAAGGGAAAAAGTTAAAAACAAAAAATGAAAGGGGAAAAAATAAATTCAAAAGCTTTCTCAATAGTGGGAAATAGAAAATAAGCTTATAAGGAATAATATGATGTTATTAATAAAAATACATTTTAAAGAATAACAGAATATTATAAAAAAAGTAGAAAAGGATAAATATTTAAAAGGAGGAAAAACAAATACATTAATAAATGATGAGGGGGAAGTAATCACATAAAAAGCATGTTAAAAGAAACTACTCTGCATAACTTTAAGGAAAAAAAGTTTGTCATTTTCTATGAAATCTAAATTACCAGAATAGATCTCAGAAAGCAAAGAAAAAAATGTAAACAGAATTATTTCCATTAATGAAAAGAGATATTTGCCAAAGAACTAGCTCCCTAAGAAAGCACTGGTCTCACCATTTTCCTAAGGAAATTTTACCCAATGATTAAACAACAGGTAATTTCAAAATTCAAAACATTTTTTTAGAGAACTAAGAAAAAGGCAACTTTCAAACTCATTCTGCTAAGTACGTATAATGCTACAAATGATTAAATATATTACGATAAGCATTCGTATTAATATATCTAATTAAAAATGGAATATGTCTATATATACTGAAAAGCCTTTGATAATCAAAAATACTTCTTAAAAGTATTCAGTAAAATAAGATTGATCTATACTTTCAGAGTATGAAAAAGTCATCTAATTCAGACCAAAGCCAGAGCTATTTTTAGTGAGGAACTCCTTAAAGCAATTAAGAAAGACTTCAAAACACACTATCACTATTACTTTATAATATTTTCCTAGAGAAGCTAAATAAGATCATTATACACCATTTAACAAAAACATAGGAAGAGAAAGAATGGAGGTAAAACTCAACATTTAAAGAGTGCTGTGTATCTAAAAAGTTTCAGAAGCAACTGAAAAACTGCCATAAACAAAGGAATGCCATATCCATTATTAAAAAAATACATTTTATATAAATAAATGAGAAGATAGGAAATATAAAGTAATACAAACAACCACAAGATAAAATATACAAATCAAGATAAAAGAAATTACAATAATAACTGAAGACAAGTGCATAGGCATAAATGGAAAAAAATATTCAAGGCCTATTAGAAGTCAGTTATAAACCCTACTGAAGGCTACAGAGAAGACCTGAACAAAGAAAAGATCACACTGAGTGACAGCACACAGCAGAACACATAAACTTACTAATTTTTTTTTTTTAAGATTTAATTTATTTATCTGACAGAGAGATAGCACAAGCAGGCAGAGTGGCAGGCAGAAGGAGAGGGAGAAGCAGGCTCTCTGCTGAGCAGGGAGCTGGATTCGGGGCTTGATCCAGGACCCTGGAATCATGACCTGAGCCAAATTAACTGACTGAGGCACCCAGGCACCTCTAAACTTGCTCATTCTTCACATTTATTTTATTAATTTAACTTGATCTCAATGAAATATTAAAAAATATTTTTAAACTAAAGATGATTTTAAGTAGGTATGAACAACTGAATTAATAAGTATAACTATTAACTACAGCCAGAAAAAATTTTAAAATTGTAAAGTTAAAAAAAAGAAGTGAAATGACAGAAAACATAATATATTATAAATCATCAATATGTCAAGTAGCATATTACTGAATCATTAATAGATAAATTGAGGATAAGAGAAAATCCAAAAATAAGGGAAAAAATGTATGTTCTAGAAATTAGTGCAGGATAAAGGAATAACTCAATTAATGAATAAATATATATTATCAGTTAATTGTGTTGGTACAATAATGTAAAAAAATCAAAAGCTAATTTTTTTATTAGAAGACTTTTATTTTTTATTTTTTTGTATTAACATAATGTATTGTTTGCCCCAGGGGTACAGGTCTGTGAATCATCAGACTTACACATTTCACAGCACTCACCATAGCACATACTCAAAGGCAAATTTTAAGATAAATGACAAACTGAGGAAAATATTTTGCAACCCATGGCACAAAGTGATCATACCCTTCAGTGCACAAGTCATACCTAGAATATTGCTGAGCTAAAAGCATTGAAAACTTAATACAGAAAATCAGTAAGGAGGTATGGATTGCATTGGGTACTGGGTGTCACATGCAAACAATGATTCATGGAACACTACATCAAAAACTAATGATGTACTGTATGGTGACTAATATAACACAATAACAAAAAGTTAAAAAAGAAAAAAAAGAAATGTGATCACTCATAGAAGAGTGTAAAAACAGTTTTAAAGATATGCAAAGATGATAAATCTTATTAATATTAATAGTGTATTAATACTATACTAAATTATTAGTTTTTGGTTATTATATTAGTTAAAAGCATAAACTCAGTATCAAATTCTGTTGGAAAGGCTAAGGGGGAAAGAGGTCTTTATGCATAGTTGGTAGGAAACCAAGTTAATTCAATCTCTGTGTAAGACAACTTAGCAATAGTTATCAATATTATAAAGATACTAAGTCTTGTCCTGGTAATTTCACCAGTATGAGCATACCTTACAGACATACTTGTACATGTGTCACATGGTCTGTGTAATGAGTCTTCATTGCCGTAGTGTTTTTAATAGCAAGAGATGAAAACAAATGTCTATTGATGGGATATCATTTCAATATTTTCAAATGATATATCTGATAAGGGGTTAATTTCTAAAATATATAAAGAACTTATACAACTCAATACCCAGAAAACAATCTAATTTAAAAATGTACAGAGGCGAAACAAACTGAGGGGGTGAGGGGTAGGGAGAGGGTGGTGGGGTTATGGACATTGGGGAGGGTATGCACTATGGTGAGTGCTGTGAAGTGTGTAAACCTGGCAATTCACAGACCTGTACCCCTGAGGCTAATAATACATTATATGTTTATAAAAAAAATTTAAAAATTTAAAAAAAGAAATAAAAAATGTACAGAGGATCTGAATAGATATTTTCCCAAAGAAGACATACAAATAGTCAACAGACACATAAAAGATCCTCCCCATCACTCATCATCAGGAAAATGTAAATCAAAACCATAATGAATATCACCTCATACCTGTCAGAAAGGCTAAAATAAAGAATGAAAAAAAAGCAACAAAAGTTGGTGAGTATGTGGAGAAAAAGGAATTCTTATGCACTGTTGGTGGGAATCCAAACTGGTACAACCACCATGGAAAACAGTAGAGAGAATCCTCAAAAAATTAAAAATAGAATTACCATATAATCCAATATTTCAATTACTGGGTATTTACCCAAAGAAAACAAAAACATTAATTTGGAATTGTGATACCTCCAGGTTTGCTTTTCTTTTTCAGGAGTGCTTTAGCTATAAAGAAGATGTGAGATTATATATATATCGCTTAATACGAAATATCACTCAGCCATCAAAAAAATGAAATCTTGCCATTTGCAATGATGTGGACAGTGTATTATGCTAAGAGAAACAATTCAGAGAAAGACGAATGTCATTATGATTTCACTCATATGTGGAATTTAAGAAACGAGATAGAGAAACATAGGGGATGGAAAGAAAAATAAAATAGAGAAGGAAACAAGCCATAAGAGACTCTTAACTATAGAGAACAAACTGAGGGTTGTTTGAGGGAGGGAATGGGCTAAATGGGTGACGGGTATTAAGGAGGACACTTGTTTTGTTGAGCACTGGGAGTTGTATGTAAGTGATAAATTTCTGAATTCTACTCCTGAAACCAAGATTACACTATATGTTAACTAACTATAATTTAAATAAAAATTTGAAAAAAAAATTAAAGGAAATACATCCACTAAATTTGGAGAGACATATGCATTCCTACGTTTACTGCAGCATTATTTACAATAGCAAGATATGGAAATAACACAACAATCTACGGGTATGTGAATATACAAAGAAGATGTGGTATATACTACAATGAAATATTACTCAGCCACAAAAGAGAAAGAGTTCTTGCCATTTGCAACAATATGGATAGACCTATAATGTGTAATGCTAAGTGAAATAAGTCAGACAGAGAAAGACAAATACCATATGATTTCACTCATATGTTGAATTTAAGAAACAAAACAATGAATAGACAGAAAAAAATTAATAAAAGACTCTTAAATACAGAGAACAAACTGGTAGTTGACGGAGGTGGATCTAGGGATGGCTGAAATAGATTAAGAATACACTTATCTTGAGCACTGAGTAACATATAGAACTGTAGAATCATTATACTGTATATCTGAAACTAATGTAACACTGTATGTTACTTCAATAAAAAAGAAACATATGTATTTATCTGTATATATAAAACAAATAAACAAGATAAGGTAAAGAAAAATGCATATAGTTTCCTATTTTTTGAATAGAAAAGAAGGTTAAGTGAAGAATCTATATTCATATTTATGTGTATAGCATAAAGGTGCTGTGGAAGGATATAAAATAAGAAAAGAATAGTGGTTCTTAATGGATAGATAGGAGACAAGAATGAGAAGGAAACATTTCCATATTTTCATTCTATACCATTTTATAATTGTTTTGTTTTAATATTATGAATATAATTTTATCCAAGCACTTAATGAAAACAAATAAGGAAAAACCTCAAATGCTCATTTCCTCAAGTCCCCCATACAGCCCACTCGTCCTAATCAAAGAATTTTTTTGAATAATTTTTAAGATTTCATTTATTTATCTGACAGAGATCACAAGTAGGCAGAGAGGCAGGCAGAGAGAGAGAGAGAGAGAGAAGGAAGCAGGCTCCTTGAGGAGCAGAGAGTCCGATGTGGGGCTTGATCCCAGGACCCTTGGATCATGACCTGAGCCGAAGGCAGAGGCCTTAACCACTGAGCCACCCAGGCGCCCCCTAATCAAAGAATTTGATGATGCCTTTGGCACCCTGAATGAAGCCAAGACAATAGTAAACCTTGAACTGGATACTAATTTAAAGAATTACCAGCCAATTGATCTTTGGCTATTTCATGTGTAGATAAATATGAATTCGTAACTTTCAGAATATAATGCAATTAAAATACTCCATATTTTCTCTTCTTTGGGAGAATTAATGTTTTTACTTTCTTGAGTTCAGGAAGAAAACATCTCTACCTTGAAAAGACAAACAAATTGAAATCCCAGTCCAAATTTTATTTTGAAGTTATGCTAGTTTGTTCAGCTTGACAATAAGAGAACTGTTTTCTTCTTTGTCATCATCAATCTTGTCTGTGATATATTGTATTTTAAGAACATGAAGGCAAGCTAGACAGGAACAGAACTGTAATGTAAGTCAACCTGCCATTCAATGCACTAATCCTCTAAACATCTCAACTGTCAAGCGACAGATACCTGGGAGCTCCTGTGCAGCAGATAAAGAAAATCACTGGGCAACAAATAAAAAATATTCAAAGGAAAACTAGATGCACATGTCTTGATATAGTTTTCCATCCCAAATGTGGAAATGAATGATACATTGGTATTTTGACCTTACAAAGTATGAGTGTATAATACAAATGCTATATCCCAGTTACTCTTTATTTATATAATTTAAATTTTTATTTATTATATATATTTTATTTATATCATTTAAATTTCACAGTAACTATATAGGGTGAGCATTATTATCCCCATTTTGAAACTGAGAAAAACGGAAGCTCAAGATGGTAAGGAACCTGTACAATGTCAAAGGGATCAGACCTGAGATTTAAATCCAGGCAGCTTGATTTCAAAATATTATCATTCTCATTAAATTACCAGCTTGTTGAGATCTGCATCTGGAATAGCCACATATGATTTGGCTGGTGACTCTTTAAATCATTATTTGGTTCTCTGTTGGCTACTGTTTCCCCTTTACTCAAGGTGTTAAAGGAACTCCTAATTACTTTGCTCTTCTATGCATGGCATCATATACACATTGTTTTTATACTTAACCCTCTAATTTACAATAAATTATCTTAAGCAACTGAGCAGATTGATGAATCAGAAGGGGTTCAATAGAAATAGCTAAACATTATACATGTGGATATAAAATTTTAATTAAAATCACTTGTGTTGTATTTTAAACTAACAGGTTATCTGAATTAATTAAAAATTTGGAAAGACAGACAGTCAGATGATATTACATTACTGCTAGTTATCTTTCCCTTTGATACACAGATCATATTTTACTCATGGTTCAGGAAAACACAAATTATTTCAAAGGGTAAGAAATAACCCAAATTGCCGCATGGGAAATTCCATTATTAGTGCCAAAATAATACAGATCATCATTTTGGATATACTTTCATCTGATTATCTCTGGTTTTTAGAAGTTTACATTGTTCATAGATGCTCTTTCTCTACATGAAAATTACGTATATTTTGAAAATAAAAATTATTGCAAATAAGGTAAAATTCTTAGTCTGTACTTTGTTAAAATGCGTAAGGATATTTTCCTGTACCATGCTTTCAAAATTATTTAAAATTCTGATTCTGAAAGGAAGTAAATACAGTTAACTAGGTCATGGTCAAGGGTAGCTATCCAGTAAGAATTCTTTGAGGGGATTTTTAGGGGAAAAAATGCTTGTGTGTCTTTTCTCCCCTAAAACAATCTCTTGATTTTGGATCAGATATGACCCTGAACTCTGGGCAATTAACTCCGAATTTTATGGTCTATATAAACAAACACAATGAAGGTAAATAGCTTTTAAAATCATGCATGAAGTCCAGACATATTTTCATGGCCCTCAGGGCCCTACATTATCTCACTCCCTTCCGCTTTCCCTTTATCTTGAAATCTTTATGTTTTCATCCCAGCTATACTGGACCAGCCATTTGGAGCCATATCGACCTCTATATGATCGATTCAATCTCGTCTAAAGGCCTGAGCATATATTTGCTACATGTGCATCTTAGAACACTATCTCCCAATCTTCCCTATGGTTCATTCCTGTTCTCTTTAACCAGACCTCCACTTCTTCAGAGATACCATCCTGACCACCCAGTCAACTTAAAAACCACCAATGAACCCTACTCATTATCTACCACATCACTTACATTTACTTTCCTTTTATCACACATCCATGAAGTTATACTGTTTATCTTTTTGTTTAATATAATTTTCGCTAAAAATGTAAGCTTTTTATCTTGTGCTTCACTATAACCTCAGCATTTGAATAGGTGGGGGCACATAATAGATGTAAATGAGCATGTGTTGCATCAATAATTTTTTAAGTCTTGCTAGTGAGAGTATGGACTACTGAAAAGCAAACTGAGACAGAAAAGAAAACTTGGAGTGTTATGATATTTATCATAGAAGCTATTAAATAAATAAATATATAAGATGAAAGAAAAGAAATACTTTTAATAGGTCTATTCCCATCAATACGTTCCTCTCCCCCCATGATTGGTGTCTACTAAATCACGTAGCAGAATGAGGACTATCCTACAGAACTTCCATGTCCCTCTTAGTTCTGTGTTTAGCTAGCTGGGTAACCATGGGCCACAACACACTCACCAGTTTTAGCTTCCTTATTTATATATGGGCCTGAAATTGCTCTTTAACTCTAAATGCCATTTAATAAAAATGGGGTTTTATAAAGAAGGAAAAATTATCTTATAGTATTTAAATATCTGGGTGAATACATAGATTTATATATACTGTTTTAGGGGTGAAAATAGGTTGGCATATTTGCGATAAAAAGCTAAGACTGCCACATATATTTAAGTTGAATTCCTATTAAAAAAAATCTTGCAACATCAAAGCTTGTGTAGTCTATTTTTTGCACATGCATTCAAAAACTCCTAGAGCAATAGACATGTTTTTAATGACTCAAAAAGTAGAAACTGCCAATTTATTTTTCTTCAAATAATTAAATCTTTAATTAATTTCACATATAGTTAGTAATAAGCATCATTCTAGTTTTGAACTTTCAAGTACTCCTCAGTTTGCTTTTAGTATGCTTCTGTGCTTACTGGAGCTACTTAAGTCTCACAATCAGTTTGAGAATAGCTCTTAAACTTGCACGTCTTAAAAAGAATAAAACACATTCCAAATGATGTGGGGAACTATTGAGTCAAGAGATACAAATTATATGAAACCATAAAGTGGCATAATTGAGCAAAGTAATTTTGGTGAGAAACTAAAAAGGAGGGGGAAATCATGTAAATGTGATTATTTCTAATTAGAAACAATGAGTAACCAAATCAAATTATACAATAAGGATTTGAGTTAGATCCCTGGAGGAAAGCAACACATGCATTTGCATTCATCTCCAGCATTTCCTTTTCTCTTATTCCTTTTCAGTGCTTTCTTAGACCCTTAATTGTAAGTAAGACGGTTGTTAATTCAGATCGTTAGAATAGTTCTGTGCATGTAGGTGGAATTCCAGTTAAGTCTTATGTTCTTTCATCATATTTGCCAAAAACTTCCTGGGTGGGTGACATAAAGAAGGCACAAACCTCTTCCAATTTCACCGCTTGGTGTTCTTACATAAACCACAAAAAGTGAGATTTACTGTGAGACCTAAATACTGGTCCTAGATTTGTGATAGCTAACTAAGTAACCTTGAATAGATAATTTAATTGTTAATTACCTAAATTCCTTCTTTGTAAAATTTAAGTGTGTTTTGGGGTGGGGATAAATAGATTAGACAAAATTTAAGCAAACTATGTTGGGAAGTTACTTCTGCTAAGTGTTTGGAGGAGAGACAGATTATGTACTTGGCTCCAGCAAAGTAAAAGCACAATGCAAAATAGAATAGAGCAGACCTCAATGAACTTATTTAGAATTTTATAATTTAAAAACCACTGAGGGGGATCCTTTCACAATGTATGTGTATATCAAATCATCATGTTGTATACTTTAAAAATCTTAAAAGAAGGAAAAATTATCCTTTGTCAATTAGATCTCATTAAAGCTGAAACAAATAAAAATTTTACTTGTGGAGATAGAAAACAGATCGGTGGCTTCCAAGTCCCAGGGTGAGTGGTAAGGGAGCAACTGATTAATGGGTAAAGGGTTTCCTTTAGGTGATGAAAATGTTTTGGAACTAGATAGAGGTGGTAGTTGCACACACTGTGAATGTACTAAATGCCACTGAAATGTTCACTTACAATGGTTGATTTTTTGTTAGGTAAATTTCACCTCAGCAAAAAAATTTTTTTTAAAACAAAACAAAAAAATGATTGCTTCGATTTCACCTGGTTGCTAGTCTCCACAACTGACATGGAGTTAGCGGAGAGTATATCCAACCAACTTCTCTACTGGATGAGAAATATATTAAATAAAAAAAAACCCAGCTACACTTATGAACATTTATCATACATCTAAACAACAACAATTTATCATATATCTAAATTATATATAACTTTAATGTTTTCAAATTTGAATTAACAAATGCCTCCTATTAATTTTTTTCTGATTTATTTTCATGCTTCTCTTCTCCTCTTTTTTTTTCCTTTAATAATTAACTGCTATTCTATAACCACAGTATGTCCTCTCTCTCATCTCAGGGTCTCTGTACTTAACTATTTCTTCAAATCGAAAATTCTTACTCCCAGGGAGGCCTTGTTAAATCACTGTAATCATTTTTAATCATTTTACATTGCTCTATTTTTCCTCTATAAACCTATTATTCCATGCCATTATATTGCATATTTATTTACCACTCTGCTTATTGTCTGGTTCACCTACTATAATATGAGCTCCATAATAGTAGACACATTGTCTGTTTTTTGGTTTTACTTTGTTTTGTTTTGTTTTGCTAAATCCCCAGTGCCAAGAACAGTGCCTTGCTCTTAAAATGAGCATAGGGAATGTATACTTGAATGTACATGGGGCATGGAACTTTTATGTTCCATTCTTAGAACCTCTGAAGTAGTTGAGCATTGCATAGAAAAAAGGAACAGAAGCATAGCCCGTGTCTTCAGAACACAGGGGCTGTAGTCATAAACTTATTTTCAATCTCAGAAGACTATTGAATGCCATAATACCCACTACAGCTTAGCTGCAGGTTGAATGGACCTCTAGGACCAGTAGACCAACACAGACTGGAGGTAACTATGAAGACAGCTTTGAATTGGCTCATAAATAGTGTGTATCAAATAGAGGCAAAGGTTGGGAGAAGGGCATAGTGATTAAATAATCTTTAAGTGACCCTCAAGTACCAACACTGTAATTGTAAAAATTTCATTACGTTAACTTGTTCATTGGCTAAATGACTGTCAGCATGATACCGAAGTTGTAATTTACTAGGTATATGGTAGCACAACATCAGACTAGCACTTCTTAGTGATAAGTAATATTCTAAACCTCTTGGTTGAATAAGTGTTTCTTGATCAAATAAGCTTAGATAATATTTTTTTCTATTTACCAGTCCTTTGGAAAGTCAAAATATTCAGTAGCTTATAAAGCTTTTGAGATAGCTTACAGCAAGGAAATATAATTAATGTTTTGTTGATGAAGGTTATATCCTCAGCACACTTGATTTCATCTTCCCAAACAATATACTCTTGACCTCAGTTTAGAAAGGACTGCTCTAGAAAGTGTTCTTCCTGAGGGCCAGGGACTACTTCTCATGCATTGCTTTATAATTCATCCCTAGCTCAGTGTAGGGGATTAATATAAGAAGGTTGAATGGATAAATGTTAAAGAGTTAACAAACTGCATTCTGTTTTCCTAGAACCAAGGACACATAAGAAACATTTTGGAGGCTAAGAAAAATATGTAAATATATATATATATATGAATACTATGAATATTAATAGCAGTATTATTTCACCTTTACTATTATAAAAATTTCTTAGCTGTAGGTTTGAATCAGGAGACTTTGTCAGGCCATTTTTCTAATCCTTGAGGCAACCTTGTCTGGGCTGAAAGGAAAACATTTCCATCCCAAGTGGGAGACAAAATCTTCAATTGGAGAAGAAAATAAATTTTAATACACACAATCACTTTCATAAAATTATTTAATGATAGCATAGTTTGTCTGAATGATTGATAAGATGCATGCTCTAGAATGTCTACTGATTTATATAATTATTGCTAAAAGAGGGATGTAGTATTTATGACTCATGTATAATATTCAGGCCCCCTCCTATTGAATAAAATTGTTCCTAGCTGGGCTAGATTTCAACCATAAGGCCAGGAAAATTATACTGTGATTACCTATTTCTTCCAGTTTTTTTTTTTTTTACACATTTAAAAAACAAGTAAATTGATGAATTCATGACCAGTCCCATATTAATTATATAAACTCAACAGAATTCTAAAAGTGTTATTTTAATGCATTTTAAAAGGGCTTGACAAATAAGCAATAGGTAGAGTCTTTAATCTCAACTACATGACAAGGTTTATAATAGTTATAATAATAACAGTGAAAGCAGTTTCTACTTATTAAACACCTACTAGGAACCAATTCATTTGTATGTTACTAATTACTTAATACAATACAAAAAATGCTGTATCTTTGTAGAAACAAGATACTTAACTTGTGCCACAATGAGTTATCTTATGTAAGGAGAACACAGGATGTGACCCTTAAAAACCTTGACTCTTCTTGAAACCACCTTACCTTCCAAACTGCTATCAGTTGTTTTCTCAACAATCTACTTGAAAACCTCCCATTTCGACGTACAGTGGAATCTAAACTTTCAAGTCAGAAAAACTTGCACATGCAGTCGATCTCTGCCACTCAATAGTCATTTTAGTTTTCTGATTTATAGAAAGACATCGCAATTTTTCTGTGTGTCTGAAAAACAATTAGCAAATGGTTCCTTTTTCTTTTCCTTATGTTTTCTTCTTTTGGATTTCAACTGTAGACAACATTTTAGTTTTTTTTCACTTACTCAAGTCAAAAATCTGAGTCACCTGTGGCTTCTCTCTTTCTCTCAGCCGTCACGAGATTTATCAACAAATTCTGTTGCTGCTACCTTCAGAATGTGTACATAGTTTGAATACTTTACTGCAAATGCCACTGTTTCCATCCTGGCCCAGTCCGCTATCGTCAGTTCCCTGGTTATTATAATAGCCCTCTAAATGCTCGCCTTTTCCCCATGCTGCTTCCACTTGAATCCACTCAACACACTAGCTGGAGTAGAACTTAAATATTATAGATCTTATAAGCTATTGTAAACACTTTAGTTTTTATTCTGTATGAGACGGAATGCCCTTGGATTGCTTTGAATGGAGATGGGCCATCAAGAAGCCTCTCTTCTGTGTTTGGACACAGCACATAATCTCCAGCTTCAAGGCCTCATCACAGCCAGCCACCTGCTCTTGGAACACTCTTCCTCTGAGTGGGCAAGGCTTGCTCCCTTAGCTCCTCAGGTATTTACTGAAATGTCCCTTACTCAGCGTGGCCTCCTTGGCCACTGTATATGAGATTACACCCTCCCTCTGCCACTTTAGGCAACCGCCATCCTTTCTCCCTGTTTTCCGTGGCACTCACTGCTATCTGTCACACCATATACTGCATTTAGTTCTATTTTCTTCACATTTTAGCTGTCTCCACTAGAGGGTAAACATTATGATAGCAGGGATATTGGTTGGCTTTGTTCACTGCTGTATCCACACTCACATTAGAAGGGGAGCTAAAACATAGTAAAGTGTCTTTGTAAATATTTGCCTGAATGAAAAGAAGAAACTGACCTAACACAAAATACCAGTCCCTAAGCTTATTTAGATCAGAATTCATTCAGAACCTAAATTTTATTCTTCTTTTTTCTTTTTTATTTCTTTAAAGGTGAATAAAGTATACAGACTTAGGAGTGCTTCATTTATCTTATACAGGTAGGGGATTATTATATACTTGCCAGATTCCAAATTCCAGGTGCCACACTATTAATCATACAGCAGCTTACAAACCCCATGGCTCTTAGTTTATGCCCCCATGTACCAGAGAACTGAGAAGAGAAAATATTAATAAACCTCACAAAGTTGAACTGTATGGCATTAATTGAATAGCTTTAATTTAGAGTAATAAATTATTAGAAATAACTGCCAGAATTTACAAGCTACAAAGTGCATAGGAATGACAGGACTTTGAACTAGAAAATGTTTAAGAGAAGAGACTGAACAGGGCTTAGTGGAAATTAATTTGTAAAAAACAAAGCACACACAAAAAACCCCTCTCACAGATATGCAAGTAATTGTATCCCACATACATATATGGTCACAGGTTTCTTCTTTGCATGTCCATTATACAGTTACAGATATATACATATGTGTGTATATATATACATATATATACACACACATATACACATACATACACACGTACATATATGTATTTGTATATGTGTATATATATAATAAAGATTATAATCATATATCATAAATAAAAATGAAATAGATAATGTATAAGAATTTCATATGGCAAATTTTTAAATAAAAAACCCCAAAGCAAATGAAACACCTGTAAAAAGTCCTTTTAATTTGTAGTTTATGCTGAAACAAGGGCCCAATTTTATGGATGAACACAAGAACCAAACTATCTAAAAGAATTACATTTTAGAGAAATTTCTGTTTAACTGCAATGCAAAAGAATGGAAGCAGTAGGATGAGTCTATAGCTAGAAGGGATTTAGGCTGGACCCCAAACATAACTTGCTGAAAAAGGGTCATGGGTCATGAAAGAGAGTGCTGAGATACTATGGAAGTTTTTCTTTTGATGATTGCAATGAAATGGTAGACCTTTCAAGCTTTATATTTTTACTGTGGGTATCTTTCTTAACAATTTAAGAATAATCCAGATCATGGAGAAGATGATGTAAATTACCTATAAACTCAAAACAGTGTGGTCTAATGGTTATACATAGCGAGAGATCCATAAGACCAAAATTCTAGTCACAGTAATCCTGCCAAGTTGCTTCCCAACTTTTTCAAAATCATAGAATGACAATCACAGTGAGGTTCTGAAACTTCCCTTCAAAATAGTAGATTGATGTGAAATTATTCCTAAACCTCCCAACTTCTCTAAGCATATAACATGTCAGACAAAATATTTTTTAAAATAAAATATATTGCATGAAATTGCAATGATATTTGCAATTTCATGAAACAAATTGCATGAAAATATATCGCTTGAAAGCTATCATTGGAATTATCCAAATTCTAAGAACAAATTAGAAAGTCACAGATTATAGCCATTACAACTACTTGAAGCTCTGCAGCTCTAGTCCCAAAGAAAAAACTCCTACTAAGGTTACTCATATTGGATTTTAGAATTATATATTAATTATATTTATATTGAGATTAAAACTACTTTGTACTAGTATCTATCTCTTAGAAAACTGCCTTTTACAGTCACACTGAAACTTTTTTTTGAAATTTCAAAATTTTATTTGTACCCAAAACAGAAGTATTTCCAATATCTTATATATTTTTTTTTTCAAGTTCAGAAAGTGTATTCCTAAGTCTTGATAAAATTTTAGGTACATCTAACCTGATTTCAAAAGTCATTTCCTCTCATTTGTTTCAAGCAGGGGGACAGGCCTAATAGCATAGAACTTCACATACTACCTGAATTTCTTCTTGAAGAGTTGTAGTAACCATTTCCCTTTGTTCAACATAACATACTACACTGGTAATCAGCATTCCTTTTTTTTTTTAAACAATAACAATATGCCTTTATTAGTTTAGGAAGATACAGATACATAAATAGACATTAATTTTAAGTATTTGGGACGAATATTTTTTTTTGAAAAAAATTAGTTATACAAAGGAATCCTATAAAAAATAAAACTGGTGGTTTTATCCAACCAAATTGCTACACTTTTAAAAAAAAATTCTCTAACAAATATGTCCCATTCTTTTCACTGTTCCTCCTGAGAGATGGTCTCTCAACTTGGTGTTTTTCTTTGCTTTATGCCATTTGTCAATGTTTTTCAAGTCTGTGGCCCTGGCTGCAAGCCTGGTTTCCACATGGGGCATGAACACTTCAGAGCGAGAGAGAGACAGACCAACTATTTTCTTACTCCAGAACCCATATCTTAATTAATATAAGGAAAAACTATGTTTGTGCTTTAGCTATGCTGATTTGTTAATTCTTGCTAATTGAGTTTTTAATTGAAACTTGTGTTTTCACATGATATTATTTATAATGTACTTGATAGAAAGCAATATTTCAAAGGTAAAAAAGAAAAACACACCCACACTCACACATACCTATAATGACTGGTGACAGAAAGATTTATTTTTGAATTCTTTCTCTACTCTGTGACCCTGATAAGTTATTCAACTTTTTAAAAGTTTTTTCTGTTTTTTTTTTTTTAAAGATGATTGGCTGCAAAACTCAAAATACTTTAGGCAAAGTACCTACTGAAATGTGAGCACACTCAAATAATTGTTTCCTTTTCAACATATAATTACTATTATTTTTTCTTGACCCAGATTAAACACTTATTTTAATTAAAATACATTCTGTTTAAAAGTGTTTACTGTTTTAAATTGTGTAACAGCCATCCTGGTGTTTTTTATCTCCTCATAATCATCTATACACAGACATATACTTGTTTTTTTTTTTGTAAACAACAATATAAACACTTACCTTAGCATTAAAAAATTATCAAGTGACCCATAGACTTGATAAGTCTGTTTTATGTTTATGATCACTGAATTATTAGTAATCCATTTAATCTCTGTGTCAAACTATTACCCAGACTTGGTGTCTTTTGGGAATATGCAAAAGTCTCTCTTTCTCTCTTTTTTTTTTTCCTTCTTTTTTATTGAAGAGAGGGTACAAGTTAGGGAAAACTAAAATTCAAAATTGGATCTGAAGAAAATAACTAGATTTCTTGTTTCTGATCTTCCACGTATTTTTTGCCCCATAACATCAAGGAAATACTTAAGATTTAATTTCCTGTCCTGTGAAATGGGAATAATAATATCTCTACCTTATGGTCTGGAAAGGATTAAAAGAGAGAATACACAAAAAGTGCTTAACACAGTGTCTGGCACATATTAAACACTTAACAATTGGGGCACCTGGGTGGCTTAGTCATTAAGCATATGCCTTCAGCTCAGGTCATAATCAAAGGGTCCTGGGATCGAGTCGTGCATCCAGTAGCTATCACCTACTTATAAAGAGAAATGAAAACTGTTTTCCTGCCAGGCTGGAAGCCTGCTTCTTTTTCTCCCTCTCCCTCTGCTTATTTGCCCTTTCTTGCTGTGTCTCTCTGTCAAATAAATAAAATCTTAAAAAAAAAAAAAAACCCTACATTAACTACTATAATTCTAATAGATTTTTTAAAAAGATTTTATTTGTGTGCTTGTTTGTGAGAGAGAGAACAGGGTGAGAGAGGGAGATGTACAAGCAGACTCCATGACGAGCACGGAGCCTGATGAGGGGCTTGATCTCAGGACGTTAAGATCATGAACCGAGCCAAGATCAAGAGTCAGACGCTCAACTAACTAAGCTACCCAGGTGTGCCTCTAACGGTTCTTTTTAATTTCATCAATTCTCCAGTATCATTTGCTTTAATTCCTCATATAACTTTTGAAATTATCAAAATAAAAATGTTCTGGTTCTCATACATAGAACATGAAAAACTATAAATGAGGAGCCCTTGGCAAACAAGTATCCTAGATATGGCAATGTTCTACATGGAAAAGACACTCATAGTTTATGCTTTATTTTTTTCCTGATTAAATATGTGATTTTCATGCTGTCACAGGAAAAGTAGACCCACAGTTTACATGTTTAAAATACAGATTTGTGTTCATCCCATTTTCCAATTCAAATATTTAGAAGAGCCATTTCTTATGAATTTATCTAACATTTCTCTGCTAATACACAAAGATAACTATAAAGTCAGAGAACTTCTTTTTTTTGAAAACCATGGTGCCTCCAAAGGAGGTTTTTCTCTTTCAATTTTAGTGTGTATCAGAGTCACGAGGGCTCTACAACAAATTCCGTGTTGGAGAGAGAAGATGCAAACTGTTTCTCATACCCGGCAACTTGTTTTAGAGTCAATAATCATAAAAGGTGCTGGTTCTTAACTTGGCTCCTTAGAGGAAGTGTTTTATAAAGGGGATGTGTGGCACAAAACTCAGAGTTAACTTTAATTAGGATAAGAACCCATAGAATTGTATTTAGAATCTTAGCAATCTCATAAACTTGAACTGTGGATTTTAGAGCATTCTTTATAACTCATACTGAATACAACTAATAAAATGATCCCAAAATAAGAAAAGATATCACCTACTTATAAAGAGAAATGAAAACTGTTTTCAGCTGTCATAAAATTCTTGTCAGATATGCAGGCTATAATTAACCTGATATATGTATATAAGAATTGTTATAAAAGGTGTGATTGCACTGTGGATGAGTTATGTTGTTTAGCTAGTCATGAAAACATCGAAATTACATTTATAATATCACATATATTATTTGGAGCTCCATGATTTATTACCCAGTATTTATAAAATTTATGCCTGAGAGTCAACCAAAAAATGATATTTTCCTGTTTCATAAAAATCCATCTCTTTAACATATAAACTCTTTGGCACCTGAAGAGAAAAAGGGAATGAAAACAAGAGAACAAACATGGGCTTTCTTTCAGGCTGGAGTGGTTCCATAAGCTACATTCTATAGCAAGAAAAACAAAAGAGGCTCCTGATAAATTCCTTCATCATTAATCTCTGTCTCCTTGCTGGTGCATAATCTATATGAACAGGGATGGGTCTGGGGGTTTGTGGCAAGTATTAGGTTGAATTTCTCAAGGAAATAACTTTTCAGTTTATGTGTATGTCTTAATCTCTATAATAGAATAATTCTCTTTTTTATTAATTCTTATAACTGTTTTATGACTTTTAGTGGCAAAATACTTATTTTTTCCCATATCTATAAATGAGATGGTAAGGAAATTCATAATAAAAGAGAAGGAATTTCATCCAGGTTTACCTGACATAGACAAATTCTCCAATCTATTCTCTGCTCAGAAGGTAACTTTTTTGTTTTTTAAATAACATAAATGAGATGATGTCCTGTGCTTCCAACCTTACTTCCAACTCAAACATACACTGAGCTTATCAGGCAGAGCCTTGATCTTTCTCCTGAATTCTGCCCTAATCACATCTTACTCCACTTTCCCTACAACTCACTGATCCTTGGAACACACTGAGGTTTTTCCTTCCTTCCTTCCTTCCTTCCTTCCTTCCTTCTTTCTTTTCTTTCTTTCTTCTCAAATCTTGTTTCCTCTGTAAGTCTGTTTCCTTATTATCTTCCCGCCCTATTTCCTATCTTCAGGTTTAAGATTAAACATAACTTTCTCAGAAAGATTTCTCTGATGGGGCAAATATTATTTATGTTTAATAATTTTTGGACTTCCATTCCTTCTTACGCATCTGGGGGATACTTCCCATTTCTCTGAAGTTAGGCACAGCCCTATGACTAGTTCTAGCCAATGACATATGAACAGAAATGACAAATGTCACTTCTATGCTGGGTCAGTGAAAACTTCCT
The DNA here is from genome assembly GCF_002288905.1 of Enhydra lutris kenyoni. NCBI lineage: Eukaryota > Metazoa > Chordata > Mammalia > Carnivora > Mustelidae > Enhydra > Enhydra lutris. Next base: position 22,900,637 of record NW_019154089.1, read on the forward strand.
ACATGATTCTTTCAGACTCTCTTCCCTTTTAACAGTGAACTTGTTGAGATGGTGGAGCCAAGGAACCTGATGGATCCCTGAGGCATCTCAAGGAAGACAGATGCTCTAGGGGATTGGCTGGACAGCAGCTGGTTATATGTCAATAAAAACCAAACTTCTATTATGTTAGGTTACTGAGATTTAGGATTATTAGCTATGTTATTGTAATGGAAGCCTGACCACACCACTCAAATTAGGTCTGACATATTATTTAAATAGCACCTACCACAATTTTGTTAAAATTAAATATGTATCCCTTTCTTTATTCAATGTCTACTTTCTCCTGTAGATCATGAGCTGGCAAATACTTTGGCAAAGGGACAGATAAAAATATTTTAGGTTTTGCCACACTTTTTCCCAGGTCTCTGTGGCAACTACTGAACTTTCTCTTTCTAGTGCAAAAGCTGTTACAGACAATATTTTAAATTATTGTGTCTGTGCCCCAAAAGTAGATAATGGCCTATACAGGTTTGGCCTGTAGGTGGCAGTTTTACAACCACTGTTCTAGACTACCAAAACCACAGAGGTAAGGAGCATTTTTCATTTATGATGATATACCTTTCACTAACAGAGTTCTGGGTACATGATAATGAATTTTTTCTTTAAAAAAATGGATGTGGTATGCTGAGCGCAGACAGTGCTAAGTTGGGTGTTTTACAAGTTTATCTAGTATAGCTGATAAATTTATTGAATGTAAACTATTTAGAATATATCCTAATCCCAGATTGTAGGCCCCCAGACTATGGATGGGTCTTAGCTCCTGTGTCTAAATATATCTTTAAATAACCCTATAATCCTTTAAGCATAAAAGAGAAATGAATAAATGCATCAACTGTATAGGATAAAAAAGAATAGCGTACAATACCCTGAATCCTAGAATACATTCATTTCCAGACTAATTTTTTAAAAATATAGGTTGAAGTACATGCAATGAGAAGGTGTAAGACTAGTATGTTCTTAAATAGTATTACCCCTCCCACCCAACTATTTCTTTCTTCTTGAAAGTATTGACATTTTCCTCAACCAGGCCATTAACCATGCCTAATTTGCCATACATTAATTAAACATATACGTTTGTTAAATATGTATTATGTACAAGGCACTCTGATGAACTAATGTGTAGGATTTCACTTAGTCCTTACAGAAACACCAAAAGAATGACACTTTCACTGTTTATGTTCTAGAATAAGGAAATAGAGACTTATGAAGGGATTACCATAATATCCAATGAAGAGTAACACCAAGATTTGAAATCAAAATCTGAGTGACTCTGAAAGCCCAGTGTTTCCTTTAAATTATTGGTTAAATATAATGGTAGTGATTATATTGATAAACTGAGAAATTTTTTTTTTAAGCAAGTAAAGTCTTAATTTTCTTAAGGCTAAGTTGGAGACTTCAAAGACTCTTTCTACGTAGACTGATCAACTAATAAAATGCTCTTGTTTGATACACTAATGTCAACTCCAACAGATCAAGTTTGCTGTCCACATCTGATTTGGTACCAATAAAATGTAAATATAAGTAACTGGGAAATTTCTAAAAACTTAACTACTGCTCTCTATTATAAAAGTAATGAGTGAATAAAATAAACAGAAATATGGAAGGACAAATTTCATTATTGGAATGTTTGAATAGAAATGGATATTATAATCATTCTGACTTGATATCAATTAACCTAGGGTGCCTGTGTTAAAGAAAGGAAAAAAATTTATTTGAAGATTAACATTTTTCTTAACAGTTTTTATTCTAACTAATATTTGTGAGAACAGATTTGTAGACTCAGTTGATTCCTAATGCAAAATTGGCTAGCCATCTAGTTTCTCCACCATTTTGGGGAATAAAAGGTCATGATCATTTTCTAGATATTATTCATTCTGAATAAATCTATTATAATTAGTAATAATAGACAATAGTTTCTTTCAAAATTTTATGTCATTCTTAATCTTTTCCCATTTTAAAAGGTTTGAAAGTTCATAGTATTGGGATCATGCAGAACAAAGACATTAAGAATATTCAAATCCCTTAAGTGTTAGTTTATAGACACTGTGCTTAACTGTGTGTGTCCCACTTGCTTAAAATAAAACTTTCTTCAAAGTAGGGAGGATTCAAACACTTTTTAAGTAAATCTTTCAATGAAATGGTTCTGCAGTGTTTTATTTCTGGTTTTAGTGCAAATAAAGGGCTGTAGGCTATGTATTTTTAAAATTTTTATTTTGCCTACCAAAAAAATCTTAACTGAATACTCCATATGATTTGTATTATGCATATACATTTTATATGTGTATCCATCAAATAGGAGAAATCTGTCACAGATAGTTAAAGAAAAATGTTACATGGTACAGTGAAAATAAGAATTCATAAAACCATTGCAATTCTTGAGCTATAAGGACCTCACAATCATCTGTTTAGATCCCCTCACTTGATAGGTGAAGCTCAGATTAAGAGGAGAGAATTAGCAGCATCACAATTAGAAATGAGACAAAGCAATCAAACAGAACTGGGTTGAAGTCTGCTACCTGCAAATTGTTTAAAGTTCTCTGCAGTTTTCTCTATTAAAAGGCCTAGTGTGTCTTACATACAAGCTATTTTTAGGATTGAATATTAGGGTTATATATTCATGGTATCAGGTTGAAATGAGGCTCAGAAGAAACACCCAGCATCCTGCCTAGATTCTAGCAAGTACTCAGGAAATAGCTGTAATTGTTTTTATTACTACCACCATCCTCATCCTCAACCTCATCAGTATCATGCTGTAGATACATAGCTAATTACTGACATAGAGACAAATAGAAGGATCTTTCCTGACTTGTAATTTAGAGCTCTTTCAAATCTACTTTATAGAAGACTGAGCTTTTGTTGAATGATATGGCAAAAGCACAGCTTAGGGGATTAATGAAGTCAGTCAGCCCACGAAGGATAGGTGGACCTGAAAAAGAAGACTGAAGGCATTCCAGCAGGTGAAAATGAACAGGCTGGGCAGAGGTAACAGAATTCAATGCTCAGAAAGAAAGAAGTATGCTATGTATAGATGGTAAGTTTTCCCACCTGATTAGAAAGTTGTTAGCTGCAGAAGAGGAAAAAAAAATGTTTGTAAGTTGGAACTTGCCATTCAGGAATATTTGGATCTAATGCAGAACAGACACCAACGAAACATTGTTACAGCTTTTTAATTAAAGGAGTAATATGATGAAATCGCTCTATAAATTTGTCTGTCTGTGAGCAATAATATAGTTAGAACATGGCATGAGGAGACGGTGAAAACTACTATCAGACACTTGTAATAAAGGGGTTGTAAAGACATGCAAAACCAATATTGTTTTACTTTTGGATATTTGTACTGAGCTGCTGTTGTTGCTGTTTCCAGAAGAGAAACGAGTCATAACCCAAAGGCAAATGCCCACATTTCATACCTTTTTCTCAGTTGCACGAGTGAAACTTCAAGTCTAGGACAGATGGAAAAGCAACTCCAAATCAGGTCCAAAGATAAACTAGGCTTCATGCCCTTTTGAGAGCAATCTGCCCATGGAGGATTATTGGGCGTTTTGGTGGGGCCTGAATTTGAACCATGTTCCAAGGATGAAAGCCCACAGACTAATCTGCTGAGCTACCAAGCCCACTGTTGTGCAGGTTTATAGAAATCCTATTAACTGAGAGATTGAAGGGAAGGAAGATAAGATAGCAAGGTGTTGGAAATCAAGCTTCAGTAGTTTTAACAGAAAAGGTACTTTTGAACCATACTATGGTATACAGATGGGAACTAAACAAGACACACACACACACACACATACACACACACATATGATGTAAGTATGCATGTGTGTAATCATATACATGAAATTGTACATTTGAAAGATTCTATTTTGGGTGTATTAAAGGGTCCATAAAAATGTTCAATATATTTCACATGGAAATATTTAAGACTGGTGTTGATGTTGAAATCCATCTTCTTATTCTTCTTATTCTAGCTCTTCTATTCTAGACAACAATGGTGAGTATCACCGAACTGCTCTTCTATCTTGTGCTACTTAGTCCTGATAACAGTCTCAGGATCTTATAATAGTGAATCTTATCTATCACTCACTATTTATATCACTCAACATTTATTTCTCTACTGATTCTGAGAATATCTACTACAAACAGTATTTGTTGGTCATCATTCCAGTATAACTGAAAAGTAGCAAGAGAGCTGCTTTAACTGACCATTATAAAATAAGAGTTTAGATTTGCAAATAAGTTAGACAACTAAGATCACAAGGAGATTTTGCCATACTAGGATATGGCTGGGCTATACTCGATAAATTATATAACTACAGTAGGTTTTGTTCTCTTATCCAGAAATTGAAGAGGTTAGATTGGATCTGGTGGCTGGCATCATTTGTTACTGTTCTAAATAATAGATTCTATGATATTAAAATGGTTGGTCAATGTGAAGAAAAAAAAAAAAAAAAAGAAAGAAAACTGAAAAAATCAAGGAAGTAAATCCTCCCAAGAGAACAGAAAGAGTTCATTAGCCAGGTGTCACAGGTCTGGAACTAGAATGTTAATGCTGCCTCCAAGGAGTTAAGATGATGGGGATGGGGGTGGGGTAACATTGAGGAAATGACTGGACATGTGATTTGCATCTGATCAGACCAGATGGTATTTGGACCTCCTCCTAGCATTAAAACATACTGATTTAATTATTCCTCTAAATTATTAGATTTTACATAGTTTACAGTGTCTTCATGAAATCAGGTTGGAATCCTGATTACTAGATGACATAGGACATCTTTTCTGAACTTTGATTTCTTTTTCTGTAAGAGGAGTATACTAGTGCCTACTTTCACACGGGTATGTTGTAAAAAGCCTGGGAATTAAAGTGTATGAATGTGTTTTTTCTTCTATAAGGCACTGTAAATGATAAATGAAGGGAGACAATTATTACAGTTATGGTGATTATTAGCAAATGGACATAGAATAGTAAGTTGATAGCAGATTTTTGAAACTTTATCTAATTTAAAAGGTAACTATTTAGGATAAATGCATTTAGTTTCCCTAACTTGTTAGGAGGTAATTTTATCTCCATTGTGACATTAATTAAACATTTGTGGAAGGAAGAATTTCCTTTGCCATAAAGTAATGTTAGAAACAGTGTGCTTTTGGAGTTCTATGGTTGGAAGCAAGCCAATTCTATAAATTTTGTAGGCAAAATAATACTAATAATAATCGGGGCGCCTGGGTGGCTCAGTGGGTTAAGCCTCTGCCTTCGGCTCAGGTCATGGTCTCAGGGTCCTGGGATCAAGCCCCACGTCGGGCTCTCTGCTCAGCAGGGTGCCTACTTCCCTTCCTCTCTCTCTCTGCCTGCCTCTCTGCCTATTGTGATCTCTGTCTGTCAAATAACTAAACAAAATTAAAAAAATAATAATAATACTAATAATAATATAAAGTAGACCAAAAAAGGAATAGCAGAAGTTTTCTAAATTTTATTTTTAAACTATAGCTATTGTGATATGCAGAAACATGAAAATTTATTCTGAGTTGTTATTGTTATCTTAAATGAGAAAGAGAAATGATGTTTTGTGTACTGCATTTTTCCCTGCATTTTTAACAGTCATATAATAATAAAACAGATGAACATAGGGGAAGGGAAGGAAAAAATAAGATAAAAACAGAATGGGAGACAAACTATAAGAGACTCAACAATAGGGAACAAACTGATGGTTGTTGGAGGGGGTGTGAGGGAAATGGGGTAACTGGGCGATGGGCATTAAGGAGAGCATGTGATGTAATGAGCACTGGGTGTTATATGCAACTGCTGAATCTCCAAATTCTACCCCTGAAACTAATAGTGCACATGTTAACTAACCTGAATATAAATAAAATCTAAAAATAGTGATAAAAAAGAATCATAGGCAAACAACAATGAAATACACATTTATCCTGGATTATTGCAATAACCAAGGTATAAAAAATCAGAAATTTTATATCTCAACATTTTAGGTATGTACTGTATGTATACTCTTCCCTTCTTCTGAATATCTGCAGGCTCTGAACACCAGGAGGAAAATGCTCAACTGAGAGCAGAAAAATGAAACCAAACTAGGCATAACATGGATACTCTGTCTTAAATTCTTAATTTATAACTATTTCTAAGGGCCTGCAGAATGAAGGGCATTACAGATAATTACTTCATTGTTTTTCAAGTGGGGAGTTCATCATTTGTTTTAGTCAATGTATCCAGTCAGACTGACACACTGATTCAAACCCAGAACTGTGGCTATAAACTTATCCAGTCAGAACAAACTTTCTACATGTTCATCCTCACAGTATGTCACACTTGTGTAGCTTTCTATCTCTGTGCTACTGAGCAATTCCTCAAGCTTGCTCCTGAGTTACTAACTGGAGCCTTTCTTGTTATTTAACAGGGGTTCTCCTTCACAGAGCCCTCTCTTCCTTTAACATCTTACTTTCAAGAGTAGGATTTCAATTTTGAAGACAAACGTGATTCACACACACTCAAATATTTTCATTGGAGGAATGGCTCCCTATCTTCCATCACTAAGGTCCCTCTGTTGTTACCTTTGAAGATTTCTGGGAATTTAGGTCCCAGCATGAAAATCTCTGAGTTAATAGATGATTTGATTAAAATTATGGCAATGATCACACATTTTAGAATGATGTAGATATAACTTGACCTTCTCAGTTTAGGAATCTGCATGATAGAGGTAAACTTTCTGATGGACCACTTTTCATGTTTCTATCATATAACATTTCCCAAACTGTGTAGTATACAACACTATCCATATGATGAAATACTCTATTTTTTTTTTGTTATTCAGCCAAATATAAGTGTAAGAGAAAATATATTTCCTCCTCCCAATATTCCTAATGCATATAGGAAAGGTATTATGAAGTTATTTATGAAAGAAACATACTATGTTTAACCCTGTATTGCCTAAAACATTTAAATATGTGAAACTTTTCTCTAAGTCTCTAATACCTCCCATAACACAGTGTACAATTTGAGTTTGACGAAGACCTGGGAAAATACTCATCAGAAAGAGACAGTAGAGTTACTATTTGGGCATTATGATTCTGGTAATATTTTCTTATTCATTGGGAAATGTTGCCTCAGTGCTCTGTAAGTTATCCTCACAATACCCCTTTCCAAATTTCCTCCCCATCTAAAAATTAGAGCATTTCTGGCTTCTTGCTGCTCACAGCATAATATCTAAACTCCTAACATATTATGAAAAGTTTTATATCTGATGTAAATTTACCTTTCTAGCTGATTCCCCATGCCTCCCTTATCACAGAATTTAATGTCTAGTGAAATGATCTACTTGCCACCTGCTAAACACCGAATGCTCACTGTGCATGCCATTTTTTTTCCCCTGCATGGAAGTCTCTCTTTCTCTGCTTTTTCATCAACTTTTATCATTCTTCTAGATATAACTAAAATGTTACCACCTCTATAAAGATTCATTTTCTTATGGTTGTTAGGTCCTCTTTTGCTTCATTATCATTTAACATCTTCTTGGACCCATTTGTGTCTAATAATTTTAAAGAGTATCAAAATTATCTCTTTAAATGTCTTTTTATAAGTAAATCTAATCTAGACAAGTAAATCTAATCTAATCTAATTACTACAGTAATTGTTCTCTCTAGATGGGGACTTACTGACTGGGAAGGGACATAAAGGAATCCTCTGGAATACTTTTATTTATTTTATTCTTTTATAGATAGTGATTACATGGAGGTATGTATAAGCAAAAATTCGCATTGTAAATTTAAGATTTGTTCAGCAGATCTATGATTATCTATTGCATTGCACAAGAGCAAACTTTTAAAAGTATGTGTTGTCCTCCTAGTTTTTTAATCACAAGAGAGGAGAAAGTTTATTTATCTTTTTATTTCCAAATATATAGTGATGCCAGCACACTGGGGAGATGCATTTCCCATGCAAGATACGCATGGGGATGAAGGAGTAAATGACGGAACAAACATGGCAGCCCCTTTCCCTGGGTGCAGCCTTAGCTTTTCAAGAGAGTAACACATTCCAGGTAGATGAAGGCTATTTAATTGGCTAAAATTAGAGCAATCAGAAGATAGAGATGATGGTATGTAGCCAATAAGTTTGCAGATGAGAAGAGTGTATGAAGGCTGATTAAGAATTCTGACTAGAACTTTAGAGCCTGTCAACATTTCAGCAATGTAGTTCACTGAACAGCTCAGCAAATGCCTATGCCCCATATGTCTTCTATTTTCCCTCACACTTAAGACATTTTCCTAAAGTCTAATAAACAATGGATACATCCCTGAAGAATATATATACATATATATACATATATGTATATATATTTGACTCAAATATTATTACTTAACATTAACTTCCAGCTGTATGTAACTTACAACTAGCATTAACTAGTTTATGCTTTGCCTTTGCCCTTGAGAATTCCATTTTTTTTTTTAAAGTTACAATGTTAGGCAAAAAAGCAAGAGGAAAAAATCAATTGTTATCTTAGTTAACATATCCTGTTCCTACATTAAGACATAAAAAATGTCTATTACAAGTCAGGAACTATGCTAGGATCTGGGCAAAAAATAGTGAGGAAAACAAGATTCCTGACTTCAAGAAGTTATAGAGTAAAAATTGGAAATAGCTTCCATTTATGGTTTTCTCTATGCTAACCATTTTCCATGCATTTATCGAATGTTCATATCAGTCAAATGAAAAGAAGCATCACTCCCATTCTTACATCAAAAAGAAGAGGCTCCAAGTTCACTTAGATCATAAAAGTTCACATATATGATTTTCCAGTCCGTATTTGTCAAGTTCTGGAGAGGAGGAAAGAGATCATGCACTCTTCTGTTTCTCCCTTAGCATCTAGGGCAGGGCTGGGAACACAGTAGGATATCAGCTATCAGTTGATATACTGGGATGAGATTTGACCTACAATTTCTTTCCTATTATTGGGCAGCAGGAAAAGGTAGAATATTTCTTTCCTGTGTAAGAGAGATATGACCATATTAAAATCTATGGTTAACCCATCATTGTTTTCCTTGCCGTTGCACATTATTAAAGTTGTTGGCACATGCCATGGCTTAGGCCAAATCAACCAAATTTGCTAACTAACTATGTAACATGACTGCCCACGCTTCACTCACATTCCTGTGGATCCAGTTTACTATTTTACAGTGTCTGTGTGTTCTGCTTCCAACAAACTGTACCAGCAGGACAGAAAGCCAGCTGTTTCGAGGAGTTAGAGAGCCCTACTAATCCTTACCCAATGACTAACTGCTGCAAATATGAAAATTCAGCTCCTTTCCTCAAGGTAGGACCGACTTTCAGGTGTAACTCACTCCACATAGAACCAGGATAAAGCTAGAACTTTGCCTGAACTTCCATTCTTGATGGAACACATCTCTTCACTTTCTCTTCCCTCCACACCTTTACTGGTTTCTTACTAGAAGGAACTCTGCTAAATCATTTACACATGAAGATTCAGTTCAGTGTTTGCTTCTGAGAAAACCAACGGCAGGTAATTTGTTTAATCTATTTTTTCAGCAGTTTAGTAGCATATCAGACAGAGCTCTCCAGAGACGCAGAACCAATGAAATACTTATAGAGAGAGTAAAATTTAATTTAATGAATTGGCTTATATGACTGTAGGGCCTGGAAGGTCCAAAGTCTATATGGCAGCCTCACAGGCTGGAAATTCAAGTAAGAGTTTATTTTGCAGCCCTGAGTCTGAAATCCATAGGACAGGACAGCAGGTTGGAAACTCAGGTAGGATTTCTATGTTACAGTCTTGGGGTAGAATTCCTTCTTGCCGTGAAACTCAAGTTTGAGTTCTGAAGACCTTCAACTGATTGATGAGGCCTACCCACATTATGGAGTATAATCTGCTTTGATTAAAGTCCAAGGATAGTAAGTGTTCAATCACATCTAGAAGTTAACATCGTAGCAACATCTAAATTACTGTTTGACTGAATAGTGGGGACAATAGCCTAGCAAAGTTGACACATGAATCAACCACCAGAAGGAGAGGATTTAGGAATGGTCAACCAGCCCCACCATCCACTGGAGGAAACCATTCATAGCTCTGAAACAACCTAGAGTTTCCTTATGTAAACCTAGAGTTTTCTTTCTCATCTAGGATGGTCTTAAGAGTACCTGAAGATGAAGTGAAAAGCAGTATTGTACTTGTGCCTCACCACTTCTGAGGTACTAGGCTGGCACACAGATAGATTCAGAAGTCTAGACGGAAGTTGAAAGGTCCAAAGAATGAGCTTTATTAGGGGAACCGAAGGATAGGACAATTCACATCCCCTTATTACACTCGTCCACAATAACATACACCTGTCTTTGACAGCACAGTTATTAATTATACATTAATTTGTGTAATTATTAACAGCTTTCTCATAAACCATTAGAATCTAAGTTTCACGAAGCGAAAGCTGCTTCTATTGTATTACTGGATCCATAAAGCTAGCAGAGTACCTGGTACAATGGATGTTCACTGAATAAATGCCAATGGCATTAAGTTATTAGTGTAAATGGTCCTCATTTGTAACATTTACATATGTAACATATTAATTATATATAATAAATACATAAAAATAAGTTTATACATCCGTATGCAGATGAGTGTATACACACATTGCCTTATATACTTCATTCATTTGTGGATGTCCTGAAAAAAATGTACTCAAACTTTATGCTTTTTCTGTTTTTATGTATATGATACTCTTTTTATAGGGAAACTATCTCTCAGTTTGTCACACAATGAGATCCTCCTTGTAGCCTTTTTGTGAAAGATGAGGTAATATCCAACCTTTGAAATCATCTTTGCTGTAAATATCTCAACATCAGTTTACTGTTAATAACTCCAAATAGGAAAAAAATAAGATAGACAATCAGACAAGGGGACCTGAGCAGCAGAAAATAATTGGACTCTCTGAATTGTACCATTCTCAAGAGGAATTATTGGAGCACACTGTTTCTTCCCCAGACCATGCTGCGCATCCCTTGGAATCGCTACAGAAGCATTTTATTGCTCATTAAATATTTTTTAATGTGAATCCACTCTTGGCATTTCTATTTTATAGTTTTCCTCACAATCCTTCCTGTGTTGAATACCTCCTTCCCCACTATGTGTAATTTAAAAGAAATTATGTAAGCTTATTTCTCTGATTAAGAAAGCCTAATGCACAAACACACAAAGGATATGACCAGTGTAGCTCAAGTAGCTAATGAATCTGGCAGTTTTAAGCTCATTCCCAATAAAAATGGGCCCCACAAATCACTATAAAAAATGTGTTTTGTACCTCAAGAGCCATAATTGTCACACATTTACAATTCATAAGCAGTGACTGCAGGGTGCTTACTCTAGTTAATCCTCCACAGAATAGTGGTTATTGATGCTGTGGAGAAGGGGCACAACAAAATCATCTGTCACTTGAAATACTCATTTGGGAAGCCTCACACACTAATGAAATCCTGAAATGTAGCAATGGGAAGCCTGGATGCATTCTTCCCCCTAAACTGTAAATGTGACAAAGGTGTAAGTCTGAGATGCCCAGGCATAGCTTGGTACAGCTTGCTTCTGGTGTACTGACTCTAAAATAGTAAAGATAAGATGTGTATTTGGATTATCAAAAAGCTTATGTCCCAAGCCTTCACAGTACCTATCTGGACCTAAACACATAGGACCTAGAGAAAGAAATTCAAAGAAGCTTCCTTGTTTTGACTGACTGGGTCAAATTGCAACTGGTATATGATAAATAGCTAGACTTTATTATGATTTGATGAACATATTTAATATATTTATCATTCTTTTCACAAGGCAGAATATTTTATATGATTGTTAAATTGAAATGATTTCCAACTCTTAAAAGTAGCATTTCAATTTAACCAAAACATGTAGATGACCCCTAATGCATGTAGCAAATGGCTATCACCTACATAATTGAATCTCTGGAATGTGAGGTCTCCCCTCTGGTAGGTCATGAGTTCTTGAAATGGGTTTGTGGTCTGTTTCCAATTCAATTTTTGTTTTGTTTTTAAAGAACAGTGATAAAATCACAGAAAACAAGCTGTTTATCCAATCTAGCCATTCTGCAAGGGAATTATTCTGAATAATGTAAAGGCTAATGAAATGGGTTAGGTGACTCTTCGATGACCTTCGACATCTATTTTTCTGCCCCTGAAAACTGGGTTTTTAATAATCACTCAGTCATTTAAATATGTGTGTATGTATGAATAAATAAAATAAAACAAAATTAAATTAAGTTAAATCAGCAATCCTTGCTTTGGCTCCTCTTTAACATATCATTTTAATATCTTTGTTTTGTTCTCTCCAGCTCCCCTCCATCAGTCATTGCTTACAGCAGCCACTTCTTATATATATTTCCTTGTATAAAATCATCTCAGTTTGTGATTTAAAATAATGATCCCTCACTTCCTGGGTTTACAATTTTAGCCGTACAAGCTTTTTAAGTTCAAGAAGCAAGATCAAAATGCATTTATATTCTATATTACAATAAACGTGAATATCAAAAGATTCTCCTTGAGTTGTGTGACTGCTGGCATTTGAAAAAAAGCCAGAGAATTTCAGAAGTGGAAGAAGCAGAAATATATTTAGTATTTCAATTGACTCTTGATGGAGAGGGAGATAGAGGAAAAATTATAAGTTCTATTGCAAAGTTTTATATGTCTCTTAAAAACTATTTATTTTCCTAGTACCTAGATTAATTATAAAGCTTGTTTCAAGATCTGAAAAATTCTCTTCTATTTAGTTATTTCTTTGCTTATTTCTAATAACATAGTGAACCTACATGTTATGAAAAGTAGACCCTTGATGGTAACTTACATGAGCCCACATGGGCTTCTAACCTTTTTGTCTTCCTCCCACAACCCCAAATAACAATCATCCTGGATGATCAATCTCTTGGGGGTGTATGTGTGTAGAATTCCTTAATATAGTATGTGCTCTAAAAAAAAAAAACCCACATTGTTTTAGTTATTTTTAACTTTGTAAAAAGGCACATACTCTAATCTTTTTTTTTTTTAAAGATTTTATTTATTTATTTGACAGACAGAGATCACAAGTAGGCAGAGAGGCAGGCAGAGAGAGAGGGGGAAGCAGGCTCCCCGCTGAGCAGAGAGCCGATGCGGGGCTCGATCCCAGGACCCTGGGATCATGACCTGAGCCAAAGGCAGAGACTTTAACCCACTGAGCCACCCAGGCGCCCCTCTATCTAATCTTTTTAAAGTTACTCTTGGAGTGCTTGGGTGGCTCAGTTATTTAAGTGTCTGACTCTTGGTTTTGGCTCAGATCATGGTCTCATGGGTCATGGAATTGAGCCCCACATCAGGCTCTGTGCTCAGTAAGGAAAGAATCTGCTTACAGATTAGTACCTTTGCCCTTCCCTCCATTTACATGCTTAATTTATCTCTCTCTCAAACACACACACACACATAAATATAAAAAAAGAAAATAATATTTATAAAAAATAAGTGACTGTTATTACTCAGTATAATAAGATTTATATACATTACTAAAAGTAACAGTTTTTTTTTAATTGATCCATAGTATTCTGTTGTTGTATATACCATGTTTATACTCTTGTAAACAAAATTTTAATTCATGAATTCAGCCATTTATTTATTTGTTTTTTTTTTTTTTTAATTTTTGGTTTTTTAGAGACAGAGAGCTTGCAAGATCATGGGGGTGGGGGCAGAGGGAGAGGGAGAGAGAGAATCCTAAGCAGACTCCATACCCAGTGTGGAGCCCAAGGCAGGGCTCTATCTCAGCCAAAATCAAAAGCTGGAGGTTTGACTGACTAAGCCACCCAGTCACTCTGATTCAGTCAATTATTTATATTAAATGAAGAAAATAACTATAACAGGTAGTATAGTAAATTTTTTGAAGTTTTGTTCCTTTTTAGAAAATTCTGTAAAATTAATTCAGTTGTAAGTATGTGGTTTCAACCTTCTTTTGTGCTGTGAGCAAGTCCAGATTTAAGAGTGGTGACCCTTCCAGGACTTTTCCCTAATGAAGATATTGATAATCCTCCAACATCAGCACTCCTAGGAACAGTTCTGTTGCATCCTTTACCTTAGCCTTGCCCTGGAGATAGATAGATGGAGTATCCCTTGTATATAAACATGCCTGATATAAGTAAATGTGTGTAGGGGGGAGTCTTTCCAAACTTGAAAAAACAGTTCTGTTAGAGGTAGAGTTATGGCTTCCCTCTTTATAGTGTTTACCTGGTTGAGTAGATGTTCTTTGGCCAAAGGGTTTATGAAGGGAAAAAAAAATCAGTAATAACTCCCCTCCCCTCAATCTCTAAAGTACAATCATTATAGTGAAAACTAATATGGCAGATAAAACAAAAGGTATCCAGTGGTAAGAATATCTTTTTAGGAATACTCTCTTCTATCCTCATTTTGATGTCCTACCTTCACTGAACTTAAAGAATGATTTTGGGATGCTATTCTTACTCCAGATACCATGATGCTTGAGAACACTGAAGGTTTAGTTGTTGTGTAGTATCACATGAAAACTTATTTTCTTTCCTTTGAGAAAATAACAATTGATGTTAGAGAGCACTTACTATATATGTCAGGCATCATGATATTTTCTATGCATTTTTTTCACATATTACAATAATTTTATAAGATGGATAGTATTATTATTAGTAGTACCACCATTTTACAGATGAGGAAACTTTTCTAAGTTCACAGGTGAGCCCTCAACATCAGTCTTACATTATGGGATATTATATTCATTGCGATTCGGTAATCTTTATGTAATAGCCCTTTCATTCTTCTTTACCTTATGTCATCATTTATTGTCTTTTGACTCGAGCTAACAATTTTCAACTTAATTATCTCTAAAAAAATGGAGAAAGTAAAACGCACAAAGGTTTATATGTATAGACATGAAAAGTTTCCAATATAATACTTTTGACATAGTAATGTGTACACTATCATTTTACTTATGTGAAAGTAAAATACAAAATCTTTATTTTCATACCTGCATACACATATATGTGCAGCCAAGGGAGGGTACCCCTCAGAGGATAAGGAGAGAATAGGATTATCGTGAGATTAAAAGAGAAATTCTTTAGATGATAAACACTTTGGAAGAGATTTTTTTTTAAAAAAGCATATTTTTCTTGCTATTAAAAAAATAAAGTATTGAAAAATGGAGATCTCTGACAAATTTTCAAGTAAGTCAGTAAGCTAAAAAATAAATGGTGACTGAATGAAAATTGACATTTATCAATATTCTTCTAAATTACCCGTCTCAAATCTCATAAAAATGTAGAGGAGAATTTATCAGTGAAAAAATCAGAATTGGAGAATAAGTTATAGGATTAATAAATGAGAAATATTGGGGACCTCCCGAAAAAGAGAGGGCAGAATTGGTAATATCTATAGGAAAATGACCAGAGACAATCATGACCAAAAATATAAAAAAGAAGATTCTGGGAGAGGCAGAGTGAATGCAGAGAAGCACCAAGCTCCATGAGTTAATACCCAGGCAAAGGCAACTATTAAGCAAATATCAGATTGCTTATCAGATTGCTAATCAGACAGCTACCATCAGAGTTTTTTTTTTTTTTTTAAAGATTTTATTTATTATTTGACAGTCAGAGATCACAAGTAGGCAGAGAGGCAGGCAGAGAGAGAGAGAGGAGGAAGCAGACTCCCTGTGGAGCAGAGAGCCCAATGCGGGGCTTGATCCCAGGACCCTAGGATCATGACCTGAGCCGAAGGCAGAGGTTTTAACCCACTGAGCCACCCAGGCGCCCCCCATCAGAGCTTTTTGAAGGTAGCCACTCTCTCCCAAGCAAAAGTGTAGGAAGTGTGTCCCAAGTGAGAAATAGTGAGGATCAGCACTGGGCTAGGAGAAGCAAATCAGTGCTCCACATAAGAAGAAACTCAGGAGGGACAGGAGTTCCACATCCAGCTGCAAAAATTAACCAATCTCTTTTAGCAGCTCACATCTGAGCATGCTTCTGAAAAAACCAGGAGCTGTCAAACGACATGAATAGAAAACCAATGAGCCCTAAACATTTAAGGAAAATAAACACCATGAAACAGAGCTATGGTATAATACATACAGAGAGATTACTACCAAAAATTATGTAAACTGCAATGAGTATAATTGATATAATCAAAGGGAATTAAGAAGGTTTAAATCTTTAAAAAAAAAAAAAAAAAAAAAAAAATAATACCTCGTTGCCCAACATTTATCTTCAAGGTGGTCTTATCAAGTAAGTAAGAGAGATGCCAAATTTTAAGTTCTTTGATCTTTCCTATCCTATATATGAAAGGAGTGCAAGGGAGAGAAGAAACATGACTGGAGGGACTCAAGCCCATTTCTGGCAGAAAATAAGCAGTGGTTCTCTAAACATAACAAGGTGCATACTTCGCCCCTCATGAAATACACAGAGACATGAAGCAAATAATAGTCTTCTCTTCCAGTTTTTTTTTTTTTTTTTTAAGATGTGTTTATTTATTTGAGACAGAGTCTGTTAGCATGGGCAGGGGCAAAGGGAAAGGATCTCAAGCAGACTCCCTGCCCAGCCTGGAGCCCAGTGTGGGGCTTGATCTCACAACCCTGAGATCATGACCTGAGCTGAAATCAAGAGTCACATGCCTGACCGACTGAGCTACCCAGGCACCCCTAGTCTTCTCTTTCAGTACCTCTCCATTTGTGGACTAGATCTGAACGTCTTTGGTTTACTCAAAGACATTGATTCAGCAATTCTTTCAAATTTTCCCATTCTGGATACTGCTTCATTCCAGGTTTACAGCAACTCCCTGGATACACCTTTGTCTCTCTTGAAACCACACCATCAGGCTTTCATCCCTACCAAGTGACATCATCAGCCCTTGTCAGTGTCACTATCAATGATCTCCACATTACAAAATCCAGTGTGATCTTTCCAGTCTTCATCTTCCTTGACCTAGCATGTTTGATAGAACTGATGGCTCCCTGCCTATTGAAACTTTGAGCTTCTGTGAAATCACAATGCCTTGATCCTTCTACTTCTTTATCAAACACCCCTTCCCAGGCTCTTTGAAATGTTCCTCTTCCTTTCCTCTGCAATTAAAAAGAGATGCCTAAAGAGTTTCACTTCTCAGTCTCATCTTTTTAATTCCCAGTCTTTAGGTTATCTCATATAGGCCCATGGCTTTTTAATCCCTCCAAAAATCTCAAATGTCTGTATAGAGTCCAGGTATCTCCCCTGATCTAAAGACTCCTTCATCCAACTGCTATTCAGCCTCCTCTCTGTGTCATTAGCAACTTGAATGTAAAATGTCTAAAAGTAAATATACAAACCTACTTCACCCACTGATGTTCCTGTCTCTAAATGGGCAATTCCACTCTCCCATTGCTTATGCCAAAAACTTTAACATTATCCTTGGGTCCTCTCTTTCACACCACTTCCCAAGTCCGTTTTTAAATTCTATTTTTTAAAAAAATTTTTACTTATTTATTTGAGAGAGAGTACAAATAAGCAGGGACTGTACAGGAGTGGGGAGAGGCAGAGGGACAGTGAGAGGGAGAAGCAGACTCCTCACTGGGCAGGGAACCCAACTCAGGGCTCGATCCCAAAACCCTGAGATCATGACCTGAGCCCAAGGCAAACAAGTTAATGAGCCACCCAGGAACCCCAATCTGTTTTTAAATTCCCACTCTACCTCCAAAACACACCCTAAATTCAACTACTTTTCACTCCCTTAAATGTTACACTCTGAAAAATACCACCTTTAACTCCCCCCTAAATCCCAAGTGGCCTCATGGCTGTCCTTGTTCATTTCTTCCCTACATCCAAGCTTATTCTCAACCGAGCAACACAGAGGGATTCTTTTAACAAATTTCCTGTCAGGTTACAGAGTTTCGATGTTCAAAGGCCACCAGAGGTTTTCCATCTCATTCAGAGTAAAAGCTGATATTGCTTGCATTGTTCTTAAGACACTGTGTGATCTGCCACCACCCCTTACTTACTTCCCCTTACTTAAAGTTCTCCAGCTGCTTCCATCTCCTTGCTACTCCTAGATTGAACCAGGAATGTTCTTGTCCAGGGTATTTGGATTAGCACTTCCTTATGTGGAACACTGGCTTCCCAGACATTCACAAGGCTGTCCCTCACTTCTTTGAGATCCTGCCTCAATGTCATCTCATCAGGGAGGCCCTGCCTGATCATTATAGAATAATGGCTTCCCTTCCTGGTACTCTTCATCCATTTAGTATTACTTTAGTATCTTCACTCAATTTATCATATATTTATTCATAATGGGTTTACTTGCTTGTTTACTGTTTTCTCATTAGACTCAATGAGAACAGAAACTTAATTTTGTTCACTGCAATATCTTTGCTGCTTTGTACAGTGCTTGGCACATTATAAATATAATTATTTATTCATTCTTAAATAGCTGATTGGCTTACTGTTATTAGCCAGATTTGTCTAAAGTAGGTCTCTGTGTTAGGGTGCCTAGGTGGCTCAGTCAGTTAAGTGTCTGCCTTCTGCTCAGATCATGATCCCAGAGTCGTGGGTTCCAATTCCACATCAGGTTTCCTGCTCAGTGGGAGTCTGTGTCTTCTTCAGTGCCCTCCTCCCCTGCTCATGCTCACTCTCCCTCTCTGTGTCTCTCAAAAAGAAATAAAACCTTAAAAAAAAAAACACAAAATAAATTAGGCATCTGTGTTTAAAATTGTCAAATTACGTTGTTTTAAGCACATATGGAACATCCACACAAATGGACTATTAACTAAACCACTGAGGAAAATTTCAAGAAATCCCCAAAATCAGAGATCATAAAGGCTACATTATCTGAAGATGATGCAATAATTATAGAAATTAACAATGCGTGACCGTGAATATAACAGTGAAAAATAAATGGATTCACCTGGAAACATCCATTTCAATAACTCTTGATTACAATAGAAAAAAAAAATCACTGAAGTTTCAGAAAAGTTACAAATGAAAGTACTCTTTGAGATGCAGCCAGAGCAGCATACGGAAATAAACCTGGGGCCTCCAAATGTATATACTGGACAAAAACCTAAAATTTGAAAACAACCTCATGACTCAAGAGGCTGAAAAGAACAAAAAGAAAACAACAAAAATAGGAAGAAAATGAGTCAATAAAGATGAAAGCACAATTCACTGAAATATAAATTCAAGGAAACAAAATTCATCAACAAAACCAAAATTTTCCTGAAAGACTGACAACATTATAATGATGCCTGAGCAGGAAAGAGAGAGAACCAGAAAGAACAAATGAGAAATAGGAAAAACTATAAATAGGAACATATTCCAGTATATTTGAATGTGTTAACTTCAATGGCTATATTTATGATACACAAAAAGAGAGAAAGCAAAGGCAGAGCAAGCAAGTAGGAAGCTTTTTTTCCAAGTCTGGGAGAGAAGTAATTTTTGACACCTATACAGGAGTAGTATCTCTAAGGATGGATTTAGGGGTGAGCTAGAGGAACTAAGTAAAAGTGGGTGATTGATTGGGTGAAGAGGTTAAAAGGAGATTCATCTCTTTACATCTCACCCTTTCACAGCCTTGTACTAATTGTGACTGAGAGAGGTGAAGGAAGGACTGGTAATTTATTTTCAGTTTTTTAAATTTGCTCAACACCCACCATTAACATGAATATTTCAATTATCCTAATTCATTAGGCATTAAAATAGGAGACTGATGAGATTTAGCCTTATTAAAACTTTTGAAGTTATATTTTTCTTTTCCATGTGTGATTTAGATTTTGCCTGAATTTCTATGTCTGGAATAACTTCCCAAGGAAGTTTAAGAAGTCAGTGATAACTCTGTTAGGTACATGGGAAGTTCATTGATTTAATTAATGAAATCACTACTAAAATCTAAACTTGAAAGAGAAGTTACCAATTTTTTTTTTTTTGGATGGAAACAGTTTATTTGACACAAAGCTTAATATTTTTCCCAGAATATGACTTGATATGACTTGCTTCCTTGCCCTCATAAAACAGTGGTGGGGACTATTCTTCAAAAAGGAGAAAACCCCAGCAACATCAGCTGCCACACACAGGTGTGTTGCGCAGTCCCTCAAAGAGGTAACTGAAGTCTGGGGTAAGGACACCCAGGAAGGTCATGTATATGAAAACACTAAGGAAGAGAAGTTACCAAATACTTGACAGGATATTTGAATTCCTATTTTTGCAAGTCCTAATATGAATAAGTATTCTTCGTAAAAGCATGAGAATGATTTGGGATTTAGGGCTTAACATTTTAAGATGATGTAAAGTTAAAAATAAAAGAGAGAGAGAGAGAGAGAAAAGAAGAGAAAGAAAAGAAAAGAAAAGAAAAGAAAGGGAAAGAAAAGAAGAGAAAGGAAAAGAAAAGAAAAGAAAAGAAAAGAAAAGAAAGAAAAAAAGCATTAGAAATTCTAACAACAACACTACCTTCCAGGACATGGCCTTTTCCTGGATTTATTCCATATGGCTTTCCTTTGGTCCATTTTGTCATTCTTTCCCAGTCCTAGCCCCTAACATTTTATGATCCTCATTCAGACCTTGAACCTCCTCTCTTTTTGATCTATATACTCACTCCATTGGCATAACTCATTCCGTCTCATGGATTTCAGTATTCTGGGCATTTATATCTTCCACATTTATAATTCTAACTTGAACTTCTCTCCTGAACTTCAGAACCACATACCTAATGCCCCACTTGACATATCTTCCATGAAATTTGATTGGCATTTCAAATGTAGCATATCTAAAACTTACATTCTAGTCTGTCTCCCTAAACCTGTTCCTCCCACAGTGTTTCTCATCTCTTTCAGTGACGATTCCAACTTTCTAGCTTTCCGGCCAAAAGTCTTGGGCTCATTCTTGATCCTGTCTTTTTCACACTTCACATTTAATCCTTAGTAAAGCTCATTGTTTTTTACCTTCAAAATTTTTGCCTTCTCAGCCTACCTACTCTAACTACTCTGTTCTAGGACACCATCCTCCCTTATTATATTATTTAATAGTCTTTCCACTGGTCTTGTGCTTCTACACTTACCCTACTATGTGTATTCTTCTATGACTTCAGGACAGAGGTCAAAGCTACCCTTGAAAGATGGAAGATATTTAATTCAATTCTTTTATTCAAAACTCCCAGGTATCTTCCGAATTCACTTTGAAGAAAACTGAAATCTTCATAATCATCCACAAACCCTATATAATCTGGTCCTATCATATGCCTCTGACTTTATTTCCTACCAATTCTCCCCTGGTTTTCTTGCAGCTCCCCAATTCAGAACATTCCCAGGGCATAACCCCTTTCTTAAAACTCTTCCCCAGATTTCTTTCATGGTTCACTTACTCTACTCTTTTGGTTCATTGCTCAAATGTGATTTTGAAGCATCAATCTCATTTTCTGTACATTGAAAAACTATACCTCTTACATGCTTGGATTCTCTTTCTCCCTTTCCTACTTTATTATCTCCATAATAATTATCACCATCTGACATTGTTATGTTGTATAAATTAATAAATGTAACAAACTGGGCTCATTCACTCTTAGATTCAGAGACAAAAGCTATATGGCTCCATGAGGCCCCTTTCCGCTGAGTGTGACTTGGTCTATTTATATGTAACTGAGCTCATAGATATAAAATAATCAGTACACTGAGTCTGCCATATCAAAATTTCCTTCTTCTCCTTGTCATAAGAGTAAAATGTGTATAACATTTTTAATGTATAATATTTAGTTTTCCTGATGACAGGAATAATATTTCACTATAAGAACTACCAAATTCCCAATTGGGAAAAGTTACCCCATGAATCATTACTAAATGAATAGTCCAGTTGTTAGTCCCTTGGTGATAGCAATTTTCTGATGACTTTCATCAACATGCTAGCTTAATCAGTATTTATAAAACGAAGAAAAGGTATTGACATGAGACTCACACATAACAGTTACTTCCTTTCTTGTCTGGGTCTACTTTATTCATGTTAGGATCCTGAACAAAAGGGTCTTTTAACCATGGAGAGACATACCAGAAGTGGCATCCTATGCCCTGTTTAAGTATGCTCAGTGGACTTGGCTGTGGGATGAGGTCAGTGAGTACCTAATGCTGATGTTTCTTTTTTTTTTTTTTTAAGATTTTATTTATTTATTTGACAGAGATCACAAGTAGGCAGAAAGGCAGGCAGAGAGAGGAGGAAGCAGGCTCCCCACTGAGCAGAGAGCCCGATGTGGGGCTCGATCCCAGGACCCTGAGATCATGACCCAAGCTGAAGGCAGGGGCTTTAACCCACTGAGCCACCCAGGTGCCCCCCTAATGCTGATGTTTCTAAAGCATCCACGACTCAACCAAAAGAACTTGCAGAAACAGCTACAGTCTCATCTTCTTACCTGACCCAAAGTAGGATAAGCCGCACAGAGGGAATTAATCCAATATATATTGCTCATTTTCAGATGAGAAAATGTCATTTACAGATTGTGTTCATCTCAGGAATGTTCAAATGGTTTTATTTTAAAAATCAGAGGAGTTGAAATAACAAGTTTATGTTTGTGCTGGACTCACTAAACACTCCCAAATTTTGAAGTCTGAAGTAATGTACCATTTCTCTTTAACCTAAGATTCAGTTTGCTCAACATAGAAATGAGAGAGGTAGACTTCATAGCCATTTGATTCTAGGAGGAGGAATATGCTGGTCTTAAAACTCCCTAATGCTAAATTTTTTACAAATTCCCTTTATCCTCCCATGCAATGTTTACCCCCTTCAGACATTACACATAGATAGCCCAAACATTTGCAAATTCAGCAATGTTATCTTATTGTATCCTTCCTACTCTCTACTTAATAAAACTTCATCGGCCTGAAGGTTGCTATGAAGTTACTCCCAAGACTTTGCTCTTCTTCTGGTAATTTAATCTTCTTTCCTCTTCTTCATAATTCAATTTTGTCAACCTTTTCTTCAGGGGAATTTAAAATTTGCTACCATAACTACTTAATAGGCTGCTTCTTGTGATAAGGGGATAAGAAATTTACTTTTGGGGACATGTGCTGACTTCCTCATGGGTACCATTTAGTCTGCTTACTGCTTACCTCAGGATTCTGCAACTTCAAAATGTTAATGGTTTCTAAAATGTGAAGAATTCTTAACTCCTCACCAAAGATTCACCTGCAAAGTATGTCACAACAGCAACTTGTATAATAGATGTTAGTTACTTTTTTAAAAAATTCTAATAAATGTAACCTTCAATTTCCAAAAGTGATCAACCTTTGTCATTAATTATTTTGACTTAAATATACTAAGATGAAAAATCTTTTGCAGTTAGATATAATTATGGGTATTTAGTATATAATTAGAGGATACAAAATATTAATAGATTTATGAATGGATATGAGCAATAGGACAGATGGGGTCTATCTATTTTGTTCTACACATTATGTGTTTGAAGTATTATACTAACCGATAAGGGAGATACAGAAATGTATTGGGTACTACAGAAAACTATATGTATTATGACATAAAGAGTGACATAAGACATGCAATAAGTTCTACGGTGATAATAAATTCCTACCATGGGTATGGGGGGAGAAAGGACAATTTGAAATAGGCCTTAAATAAACAAAAAGGATTGGTACACAGAGGCTTGTGTTAGAGAAGGGAGGGCATTTTAGAATTTGGGATAGCGTGGACAAAGTATGAAAATAATTTACTGTAGCTAAAGTTTTGACTATCTGGATTATTAGTGCTAAGTACTCCTAGCTGCAGTAGTAAGCAACACAAACTCTGAATGGCTTCCCAAGATAACATTTATTTCTTTTTCATATTACAGTCTAAGTTGGCTCACATAGGATTTCTGCTCCACACAGTCCTTCGGAGACCTAGGCATGTTACATGTAGTAATTCTACCTGTTATCACTCAGGACCCTTGGAATCTTTCCTGGGATTTTCTATATCCAACTAGATTCGTTTATAAGCAAAGATATAGTACTACAAGGATGATTGTATGAGAATTTACAGAGGCCAAATCTGGAAGTAGTTTATACCAAATTTACCCAACTTCCTTTGGCTTGAACTGAGAACTGTTTATTCACTCAACAGGAAAGAGGCTCATTGATGTTGGGTGCCAGTGTGTTGGGGACAAGAGGAGAAACCCCAATATTAATAAGTACAGCATTCTCTATCTTGGTGAACACATACAGAGGACAGATATTTAGTAGTAAAGACCAAAAAAGCAGGTTCTAGTCAGATCACAGAAGGGATTTAGAATTTATTCTGCAGCACATAGAAAAAGCAACCATTACATAAGAGTGTAAATAAACAATCAGATCTACTGCTCTCAAGTATACCCAATTACATTTCTTTGCTTTATTTTAGACAATACAGAGAAATTATTTTTTTTTAAATTGAGGGGAAAAAAAAGAGAAGAGAATCAAGTATTTCCAGACCACCATCAAATGTATATAAGCTGCCCTAAATTTGCATGTCTAAAGCCTTCATGTCATTAGACAAAAGGCATTGAAATATAAAATGCATTGGTGTGAGACTTTGGTATTTGGAATCCAAGGTGATTTATTTTCATAGGGTTTGTATGACAATGTAAATGAGTGTGAGTTAGTGATGAACTGTGTACCATGGTGGATTATAACTATACTCAAAGTGGGTTCAACAATCGTGTCATTTAAAAATCTCCTATTTAGTTGCAAGATTCAGTTAAAAGGGGGAAGCTTTACTTACTTGTGAGGTGTTACACATCTGTCAACAATTTTATACAAGTTTACATGCTTCTATTTGACATAAAAGGATTTCTGGATAATGCTATGACAGATTCTGTAACAGTGAGATATAAATTCAAACTTTTTACATGATAGAACAAACTCCAAGTCTTCCTGAGAGGAGAAGGATGAACAGAAAGAGACATGAGCTAGGAGAGAAGGGCAAGGGATAAAATTTACTGTTATTTTCTTCTGTTTCTCTGAATCTTTCTCCAGTCTTCAGTGTAAGAGGAAACACTGTCTAGTCTGTAACCAGTTTATTGAGCGGGCTAGACTTCTTAGGGCATAAGTTGAAGACAGCTTTATTTTCTCTCCCACCACTGCTTCAAACATGCTCTCTTATTCCCTGTATTAGTCAGAATTCTCCAGAAAAAGAGAACCAATATAATGTGTAAATATATAGAGAGAAGTTTATTTTAAGGAATTGGCTCATGTAATGATAGAGACTGTCAAGTCCAAATCTGTAGTGTGAGCTAGTAGGCTGGAGACCCAGAGATAAGCCCATATTGCAGTTCAAGTCCAAAGGCTGTCTGCTGCAGAATTTACTACTGCTTGGGGGAGGTCAAGTCTTTTTATTCTGAGTCTGGCCTTCAACTAATTGGATGAGGCCCACCACCTTATGGAGGACATCTGCTTTACTCAAAGCCCACTGACTAAAGTGCTAATGTCATCCAGAAACACCCTCACAGAAACAACCAGAATAATGTTTGACTACATATTGAGGCACTGTGGCTCAGCCAAGTTGATACATAAAATTAACCATCACATTTCCCTTCTCCATTCCCTACAGCAACTGGTAGTTTACAGTCATGTTCAGTTCTAAGGCATTGTAATTATCAGCTAGTAAAAATCTAGTCCAATTTCACATTCTCCTTCCTCAAACTTCAGTCTGATTAGTGTCCTAAGAAACCATTCTAAGGAAGTGAGACAAGTAGGACATGAGCTGTCTTATTTTTCCCTTCTTTCCCATTTTTTAGGAATCACCCTTCTATCTCTTTCCCACACTTGCTACATCTCTATCCATCTCTTGGGAAGTCTTGCTAAGTTACCTAGCACCCACATTTAGAGCTAGGCTGTAGGCATCTTGCTACTTATTTTCCAAAGCTTTTCAATCTGAGCCTACAATTTGCAATAACATTCTAGCTGTCATTTTAAATAGTGTTACATATATCACCACATAGTTACACATGCTGCTGAACACTCTTGTATAGGCACACATTCACCCCAGTCTTTAGATGGAATATGTGAGAAATCCAACGTTAAGTCTCTTTTGGAACAGTAAGTGATGCAAGTGATAAATAACTTGCAGAAGAAATCAACTAATTCTTTGGAAGTGAATCCACACCATTAATACTATCCCTGCTTGGATAAATCCCAATTACAGTATTATTTCACACCAGCCATCAACTATTAAATAAACACTACGTAACACAAAAAATTCACTTTAGTGCAAAGACCCAGTTATTCCATCAGGTGATATTTTTATCACACATCTCCCATAATTCTATAATGTTATTATATCACCGCTTCTCCTATATGAGAGGGATAATGAATTAAAAGTAGTAACAAACTTACAAATCAACTGTGTGAATAATAATCCTGTTCAGTGGTTAATGTAGACTGATTTAAAACATTTTACATATGCTGCTTTGTCATGTGTTGCTAATAACTTTCATCATTTCAAAGATAGATGAAAATATAATGTCAGAAGGCCATGGTGATAGTCTCAGAAAGACTGCCTCTCTATTTCCAACTACATTTTGGTGCAGTGTTCTTCTCCTTACCAATTTTACTACCAGTACTCACTGTGCATGGGGGGAGATGCATTTTTCTCTAAGATATTGCCCTTCACATGGGCATCTATATTATTCTTTTACTGTTAAAATTTTAAATATAGCATTAGATTTTGTATCAATTTAAAAATCATAAAAAACAGAATTGAAAGACCCATATCCATTACTTGGATGAAACCTGGTAACTTAATGTTAGATAAAAAGTATTACAGTCATAGGTAAATACTAGAACAAAAATTACAAAAGCAAAACAAAATAATCCTTACCGCATTTTTTAGGCTTCCCCCAAAGATGTGCACTTCTAAAAGGAAATACAAGCATTACTTCAGAATACTGATTCTGAAGCTAATCTTCTTGGATTTTATTTCCTACATATGTTCTAGAGCACTTTACTTATTCTCTAAATGCCCCAGTTTTTTCATCTATGAAACAGCAATAATAATATAACCTACTATACAGAATTATGGTGAGGATAAAATGAGCTATATGTAAAGCATTTAGAACAATGACAAAAATATGCTTATTGTTTAAAAAATGTGTCATTGGGCTCCTGGGTGGCTCAGGTGGTTTAGTGACTGCCTTCGACTCAGGTCATGATCCTGGAGTCCCAGGATCAAGTCCCGCGTCAGGCTCCCTGCTCAGTGGGGGTCTGCTTCTCCCTCTGATCCTCCCCCTCTAATGCTCTCTCTCTCACATTCTCTCTCTCAAATAAATAAATAAAATCTTTACAAAAAAGAAATATGTCATTATTATGTATTCTTCTAGTAAAATATTTTTGTATATCCTTCTAAAAGTTATTATTAATCTTGTAGTGTAATTATCCTTGTAAAATTTACAAAAAATTTATACAGATATCAACCTACTATACACATTGTTCTGAACTTCATATTTTTTCATTTAATAATATAGCTTGGAAAGCTTTCCATATCAGTGCATAAAAGTCTACCTTAATCTTTTTTACAGATGCAAGCATTCTATTATATGGAGTTATGGACCATATTATATTTAGACAGCCCCTCACTGATATGCATTTAAATTGCTTCCAATTTTTTAATATTATGAACAATGCTTCAGTCAACATACTTGTACAAATAACTTCATGTACTTTGGGAAATATTTCTACAAGGTAAATTCCTAGCTGTGTAATTGCAAGGTCAAAAGATATTCTCATAAATTTTTATAGATAAAAAAAAAATAAGTCCCATGGACTTATCACATGTAATTACATTTCCAAGAAAACTATATGAAAATATTTTGCTCACATGAAAGAAATGTTAAAATTCTACTAAGGACATGAGAGAAGACAGATAAACAGAAAAAAAAAAATCTTATTTCTTCATAGAAGAATTTAATATCGCACAGGTGTTAATATTTCCTTATAAAGTGTTTACATTAAATTAACAATTAAAATATCAACTTGAAGTTACAGTAACATGAGAAAATGTTATTAGAATGAATTTTAATTTAAAAATTAAGATTATCCAGAAATACTTTTTTTAAAAATAAAATTAAAAATTGAAAGAAACATAAATGACAGGTAGGGAAGGTAACTGTCACAGGAATTAAATGCGTGAACAGACTGTAATTGTTTAAGACAGTAAGATGGTACTGGGGCAGTGGGGGAGGAGATCAATTTCATAGTAAAGGAATAAATACATTGTAATTAAATATATGCATATTTAGCCAACAAAGGGTACAGCGTTTCAAACTGATGGGACTGTTAGATTTTTTAAAAAAATGTTATTGCTTGAAAAGCTAAGTATTTTGAATATAATGAATCTGGACCCTTATTTACTTATGGCATGAAAATAATCTGAGTCATACCAATATAAATATGAAAATAAAAAGTCATAGAGCACCAGAAGAAAATATGTCCAGATTTATTGATTTAAAAAAAAAAAGCAGGGAAGGCTATAAAAGATAAGGTGAACATTTTATTATACAAAGATTAGAAACTGTATAGAGTGAAAAAATATGCTAAGGACCCTGAATTTATACCCAGTTAGGTATAAATACAAAGGAAAGCAATAAACTAGCATTTTTGTTTGTTTGTTTTGTTTTAGACTCAAGGAAGACATTGCTTACTTCAAAACAATATAATTCTTACTCTGAAATACAATGGGATAGAAGAAACATGTTTGTGCATGATGAAGACAATCTAGGGCCACCAAAAATATTTTGGTTTCATGTCCTGTTATATACCCAACTTCTGTAACTGGTAAATTTTGTGTATGACTGGATTCCTATGCCTCATCTTCCAGGAACAGGGAAAGATTCAGGATTCTTGCTCAATCCATTCAAATGTAGGGATTATGAAAGCTAGCTACCTAATTTAATGTATTCTAGGTTGGATTATGACCATTTCAAAAGTTTCCACTTAATTTATTTCATAGATATGTAACATAAACAAACACTACTTTCTTCTTCTTCTTCTTCTTTTTTTTTTTTTTTTTTTTTAGTGAAAAAAAGACAGCTTCATTGTAGCAGAACACTCTTATTGTTATGGCTACCTGAGTCAGAATCCATTTGAGAGTAAATGATGGCTGTGAGTCCAAGCAAAATAAAAGATTTTGACCCTTTCTGTGAGGTTTCAGTTTGAAATGTTTTATTTGCTGAAGCAGATGTATAATTATAAATACCAAACTAAGCACAAGCCATTTCTTCTTTGGATCCTACCAGAAGAAAATTTACTGAAGTAAACCAAAAATATTTTGGAAAAAAAAAATCAGCATGTTTCTTCTAAAATGAGATAAAAAATAAATGTTCTTTAGATTAAATCTTTAAGCTTTAGCCTTATTTTTTATTATTATTTTATATCTACTTTATGAAGACCCTGTAGGAGTCTAAAGCCTGAATCAGCTTTTATGAAACAGAATGTATCAAACTGAGATGCTCTCAGTGGGCAGATCATTTGAAGCTGGTGCTGCCAGAGGAGACACGGGTCTTTTTAGAAACGTTTGCATTTTAGAAAACTGTTTTCCCACCTGACCACCAATAAATTGTGAAGTCTTCAAAACTTAACATCTGACAGAGGAAAAGAAAAAGCCGTTGTGTATTTTTGAGGTTTTTCTTTTGTATGTGGGAGGGGAGAATGAGGAGTGAGTGTGGATAGGGGGAAAAAAAAGTGTGTGTAAAGAAAGATTCCTGTTCTCAACCTAAAATATATCACGAAGTCTAAAGAAGAATGATGTCCTATTGTGGACAAATGAAGGAATTTGCCATTCTGGGTTAATTTTGCAGAGTACATTGGTTTACATGGCTTATGCTGCGCCCGGTGCCAATAGTTTAAGTAATTATTTTAATGAGAAAGAAAAGAAAAGAAAATCAACAAGCTAGGACTACAGAAAATCTCTGGTCTGTATTGTGTCACTTCAGGAGCTCCCAAAGCAGTGGGCTGAAGCCATCAGTAGCAATCCTATTTCCTTTAACTGAGTGTTCATTGAATGCTAGTGCTGTTCTAATGTGCCTTCAATGTGTTGAACACTCATCACAACCCGTGAGGCTGGTGTTTCTAATATGCCCCCTTTATTTTTCGGAGAACAGAGGCACACAGAAGTGGAGGAATTAGGTCAAGGTTGCATTTAGTGGCAGAGCTTGAATTCAAAACCAGCTGTCTTCTTCCAAATCTGAGCAGTCCAAAAAACCCTCTGTATTGATTTTGCAACATCTACTGATGTGTTTGTTCTTACTACTGTGGCTTGTTCCTTTAAAACCTCTTAATGTCCAAAAGTTATCCAGTACCCTTTTAAATCTCAGGAAATTGCTTTCAGAATTTCTGCCAGTTACATGGTTTGGTACATCCATAGTTGTATAAATAAAAGGGCTCAATTTCTAGTTTCAAAATTTACATTTTACTTCTCAGCTATAGTCTGGGAATATTCAACCTGTGCCTTTCTTTTAGGACTTTTGATAGGAGCAGGCATTTAGATGTTGTTTAGTATCTGTAATATCATCCATTATGGTACATGTAATCCATTTAGCACAACCATATTATCTTTGCACTGAGCGCTTGCTTGGTAGCACGATCAAAACATTATCAAGACGGGGAAGAAAGAAGGAGAAGGAGAAGGAGCAGTAAAAGAATGCCAAGCTCCTTAAACCATAACCTCTGCTTGGCAGAAATGTGCTTTATTCACTCCTATGTCGATAAGAGTGCCTAAAACTATAACGGTTTTCTGTCTAACTTTTAAAAATAATTAGTCCAGGGAGGATACTCAGCTGGGTGGTCGAAGACTGGCTGTGTTTTATGGCAGAGCATTTTACAGTTAAAGTATTATGATTGCATTAGTGTAGTTGTGTCAAGTGACCTTGCTATTTTACATCTTGAGCAATTTTACATCTTGAGCAATATTTTACATCTTTGTGCTTCTTAGAGGTGAGCTAAATGCTATGCCCCAGAGTGAGGGAAATTTTTTGTTAAGAACACTTCTATTTGGGGGAGGAGTCAAGATGGCGGAGAAGTAGCAGGCTGAGACTACTTCAGGTAGCGGGAGATCAGCTAGATAGCTTATCTAAAGATTGCAAACACCTACAAATCCAACGGGAGATCGAAGAGAAGAAGAACAGCAACTCTAGAAACAGAAAATCAACCACTTTCTGAAAGGTAGGACTGGCGGAGAAGTGAATCCAAAGCGACGGGAAGATAGAGCGCGGGGGGAGGGGCCGGCTCCCGGCAAGCGGCGGAGCAACGGAGCACAAAATCGGGACTTTTAAAAGTCTGTTCCACTGAGGGACATTGCTCCAGAGGCTTAATCGGGGTGAAGCCCACGCAGGGTCAGCGTGGCCTCAGGTCCCACAGGGTCACAGAAGGATCGGGGGTGTCTGAGTGTCGCAGAGCTTACAGGTATCAGAACGGGGAAGCCGGCTACAGAGACAGAGCCGAGGAGTAAGCTCTAAGCTCGGGGTAACCTTGAACCGGTCGCAGCCTCGGTCAGCTCAGAGCGCGGCTGGAGGCCAGGGTGATGGGAGTAATTGGGCGCTGTTCTCTGAGGGCACACTGAGGAGTGGGGCCCCGGGCTCTCGGCTCCTCCGGGCCGGAGACCGGGAGGCCACCATCTTCATTCCCGCCCTCCAGAACTCTACGGAAAGCGCTCAGGGAACAAAAGCGCCCAAAAGCAAACCTGATCGGATTGATCGGATTACTCAGACCACCCCAGGTAAGGGCGGTGCAACTCCTCCTGGGGCAAAGACACTTGAGAATCACTACAACAGGCCCCTCCCCCAGAAGATCAACAAGAAACCCAGCCAGGACCAAGTTCACCTACCAAGGAGTGCAGTTTCAATACCAAGGAGAGCAGCGGAATTCCAGAGGAGGAGAAAGCAAAGCATGGAACTCATGGCTTTCTCCCCATGATTCTTTAGCCTTGCAGTTAATTTAATTTAATTTTTCTTTTTCAATTTTTTTTTTCTTCTTCTGCTAATTTTTCTAAACTTTTACCCTTTTCTTTTTTAACATTTTTTAACTAGTTTATCTAATATATATATATACATATATATATACATATATATATATTTGCTTTTTATATTTTGTCTTTATTGGTTTTCTTTTTTTAATTGTTTCTTTTTTTTTTTTTTTTTTTTTTTTTTTTTTTTTTTTCTGAACCTCTTTTTATCCCCTTTCTCCCCCTCACGATTTGGGATCTCTTCTGATTTGGCTAAAGCATACTTTCCTGGGGTTGTTGCCACCCTTTTAGTATTTTACTTGCTCCTTCATCTGCTCTTATCTGGACAAAATGACAAGGCGGAAAAATTCACCACAAAAAAAAGAACAAGAGGCAGTACCAAAGGCTAGGGACCTAATCAATACAGACATTGGTAATATGTCAGATCCAGAGTTAAGAATGACGATTCTCAAGGTTCTAGCCGGCCTCGAAAAAGGCATGGAAGATATTAGAGAAACCCTCTCGGGAGATATAAAAGCCCTTTCTGGAGAAATAAAAGAACTAAAATCTAACCAAGTTGAAATCAAAAAAGCTATTAATGAGGTGCAATCAAAAATGGAGGCTCTGACTGCTAGGATAAATGAGGCAGAAGAAAGAATTAGCGATATAGAAGACCAAATGACAGAGAATAAAGAAGCTGAGCAAAAGAGGGACAAACAGCTACTGGACCACGAGGGGAGAATTCGAGAGATAAGTGACACCATAAGACGAAACAACATTAGAATAATTGGGATTCCAGAAGAAGAGGAAACAGAGAGGGGAGCAGAAGGTATATTGGAGAGAATTATTGGAGAGAATTTCCCCAATATGGCAAAGGGAACAAGCATCAAAATCCAGGAGGTTCAGAGAACCCCCCTCAAAATCAATAAGAATAGGTCCACACCCCGTCACCTAATAGTAAAATTTACAAGTCTTAGTGACAAAGAGAAGATCCTGAAAGCAGCCCGGGAAAAGAAGTCTGTAACATACAATGGTAAAAATATTAGATTGGCAGCAGACTTATCCACAGAGACCTGGCAGGCCAGAAAGAGCTGGCATGATATATTCAGAGCACTAAACGAGAAAAACATGCAGCCAAGAATACTATATCCAGCTAGGCTATCATTGAAAATAGAAGGAGAGATTAAAAGCTTCCAGGACAAACAAAAACTGAAAGAATTTGCAAACACCAAACCAGCTCTACAGGAAATATTGAAAGGGGTCCTCTAAGCAAAGAGAGACCCTAAAAGTAGTAGATCAGAAAGGAACAGAGACAATATACAATAACAGTCACCTTACAGGCAATACAATGGCACTAAATTCATATCTCTCAATACTTACCCTGAATGTTAATGGGCTAAATGCCCCAATCAAAAGACACAGGGTATCAGAATGGATAGAAAAACAAAACCCATCTATATGTTGCCTACAAGAAACTCATCTTAAACCTGAAGACACCTCCAGATTTAAAGTGAGGGGGTGGAAAAGAATTTACCATGCTAATGGACATCAGAAGAAAGCAGGAGTGGCAATCCTTATATCAGATCTATTAGATTTTAAGCCAAAGACTATAATAAGAGATGAGGAAGGACACTATATCATACTCAAAGGAACTGTCCAACAAGAAGATCTAACAATTTTAAATATCTATGCCCCTAACATGGGAGCAGCCAACTATATAAACCAATTAATAACAAAATCAAAGAAACACATCGACAATAATACAATAATAGTAGGGGACTTTAACACTCCCCTCACTGAAATGGACAGATCATCCAAGCAAAAGATCAACAAGGAAATCAAGGCCTTAAATGACACACTGGACCAGATGGACATCACAGATATATTCAGAACATTTCATCCCAAAGCAACAGAATACACATTCTTCTCTAGTGCACATGGAACATTCTCCAGAATAGATCACATTCTTGGTCCTAAATCAGGTCTCAACCATTATCAAAAGATTGGGATCATTCCCTGCATATTTTCAGACCACAATGCTCTGAAGCTAGAACTCAATCACAAGAGGAAATTTGGAAAGAACCCAAATACATGGAGACTAAACAGCATCCTTCTAAAGAATGAATGGGTCAACCAGGAAATTAAAGAAGAGTTGAAAAAATTCATGGAAACAAATGATAATGAAAACACAACGGTTCAAAATCTGTGGGACACAACAAAGGCAGCCCTGAGAGGAAAATATATAGCGGTACAAGCCTTTCTCAAGAAACAAGAAAGGTCTCAGGTACACAACCTAACCCTACACCTAAAGGAACTGGAGAAAGAACAAGAAAGAAACCCTAAACCCAGCAGGAGAAGAGAAATCATAAAGATCAGAGCAGAAATCAATGAAATAGAAACCAAAAAAACAATAGAACAAATCAACGAAACTAGGAGCTGGTTCTTTGAAAGAATTAATAAGATCGATAAACCCCTGGCCAGACTTATCAAAAAGAAAAGAGAGAGGACCCAAATAAATAAAATCATGAATGAAAGAGGAGAGATCACAACGAACACCAAAGAAATACAGACAATTATAAGAACATATTATGAGCAACTCTACGCCAACAAATTTGACAATCTGGAAGAAATGGATGCATTCCTAGAGACATATAAACTACCACAACTGCACCAGGAAGAATAGAAAGCCTGAACAGACCCATAACCAGTAAGGAGATTGAAACAGTCATCAAAAATCTCCAAACAAACAAAAGCCCAGGGCCAGATGGCTTCCCGGGGGAATTCTACCAAACATTTAAAGAAGAACTAATTCCTATTCTCCTGAAACTGTTCCAAAAAATAGAAATGGAAGGAAAACTTCCAAACTCATTTTATGAGGCCAGCATCACCTTGATCCCAAAACCAGACAAGGATCCCATCAAAAAAGAGAACTACAGACCAATATCCTTGATGAACACAGATGCAAAAATTCTCACCAAAATACTAGCCAATAGGATTCAACAGTACATTAAAAGGATTATTCACCACGACCAAGTGGGATTTATTCCAGGGCTGCAAGGTTGGTTCAACATCCACAAATCAATCAATGTGATACAACACATTAATAAAAGAAAGAACAAGAACCATATGATACTCTCCATAGATGCTGAAAAAGCATTTGACAAAGTACAGCATCCCTTCCTGATCAAAACTCTTCAAAGTGTAGGGATAGAGGGCACATACCTCAATATTATCAAAGCCATCTATGAAAAACCCACCGCAAATATCATTCTCAATGGAGAAAAACTGAAAGCTTTTCCGCTAAGGTCAGGAACACGGCAGGGATGTCCGTTATCACCACTGCTATTCAACATAGTACTAGAAGTCCTAGCCTCAGCAATCAGACAACAAAAGGAAATTAAAGGCATCCATATCGGCAAAGAAGAAGTCAAACTATCACTCTTCGCAGATGATATGATACTATATGTGGAAAACCCAAAAGACTCGACTCCAAAACTGCTAGAACTTGTACAGGAATTCAGTAAAGTGTCAGGATATAAAATCAATGCCCAGAAATCAGTTGCATTTCTCTACACCAACAACAAGACAGAAGAAAGAGAAATTAAGGAGTCAATCCCATTTACAATTGCACCCAAACTATAAGATACCTAGGAATAAACCTAACCAAAGAGACTAAGAATCTATACACAGAAAACTATAAAGTACTCATGAAAGAAATTGATGAAGACACAAAGAAATGGAAAAATGTTCCATGCTCCTGGATTGGAAGAATAAATATTGTGAAAATGTCTATGCTACCTAAAGCAATCTACACATTTAATGCAATTCCTATCAAAGTACCATCCATTTTTTTCAAAGAAATGGAACAAATAATCCTAAAATTTATATGGAACCAGAAAAGACCTCGAATAGCCAAAGCAATATTGAAAAAGAAAGCCAAAGTTGGTGGCATCAGAATTCCGGACTTCAAGCTCTATTACAAAGCTGTCATCATCAAGACAGCATGGTACTGGCACAAAAACAGACACATAGATCAATGGAACAGAATAGAGAGCCCAGAAATAGACACTCAACTCTATGGTCAACTAATCTTCGACAAAGCAGGAAAGAATGTCCAATGGAAAAAAGACAGCCTCTTCAATAAATGGTGTTGGGAAAATTGGACAGCCACATGCAGAAAAATGAAATTGGATCATTTCCTTACACCACACACGAAAATAGACTCAAAATGGATGAAGGATCTCAATGTGAGAAAGGAATCCATCAAAATCCTTGAGGAGAACACAGACAGCAACCTCTTCGACCTCAGCCGCAGCAACATCTTCCTAGGAACATCGCCAAAGGCAAGGGAAGCAAGGGCAAAAATGAACTATTGGGATTTTATCAAGATCAAAAGCTTTGCACAGCAAAGGAAACAGTTAACAAAACCAAAAGACAACTGACAGGATGGGAGAAGATATTTGCAAATGACATATCAGATAAAGGGCTAGTATCCAAAATCTATAATGGACTTATCAAACTCAACACCCAAAGAACAAATAATCCAATCAAGAAATGGGCAGAGGACACGAACAGACATTTCTGCAAAGAAGACATCCAGATGGCCAACAGACACATGAAAAAGTGCTCCACATCACTCGGCATCAGGGAAATACAAATCAAAACCACAATGAGATACCACCTCACACCAGTCAGAATGGCTAAAATTAACAAGTCAGGAAATGACAGATGCTGGCGAGGATGCGGAGAAAGGGGAACCCTCCTACGCTGTTGGTGGGAATGCAAGCTGGTGCAACCACTCTGGAAAACAGCATGGAGGTTCCTCAAAATGTTGAAAATAGAACTACCCTATGACCCAGCAATTGCACTGCTGGGTATTTACCCTAAAGATACAAACGTAGTGATCCAAAGGGGCACGTGCACCCGAATGTTTATAGCAGCAATGTTTACAATAGCCAAACTATGGAAAGAACCTAGATGTCCATCAACAGACAAATGGATAAAGATGTGGTACATATACACAATGGAATACTATGCAGCCATCAAAAGAAATGAAATCTTGCCATTTGCGACGACGTGGATGGAACTAGAGGGTATCATGCTTAGCGAAATAAGTCAATCGGAGAAAGACAACTATCATATGATCTCCCTGATATGAGGGAGAGGAGATGCAACATGGGGGGTTAAGGGGGTAGGAGAAGAGTAAATGAAACAAGATGGAATTGGGAGGGAGACAAACCATAAGTGACTCTTAATCTCACAAAACAAATTGAGGGTTGATGGGGGGAGGAGACTTGGGAGGGGGGATGGGATTATGGACATTGCGGAGGGTATGTGCTATGGTGAGTGCTGTGAAGTGTGTAAACCTGGTGATTCACAGACCTGTACCCCTGGGGATAAAAAATATATGTTTATAAAAATAAATAAATAAATAAATAAATAATAAATAAATAAATAAATAAAAGTTCACATTCAAATTTGAAAAAAAAAAAAGAACACATCTATTTGGAATATATGTTCTCTCCCCATTTCCTGCTCCTTTTTTTCCTATGCCTAAAAATTTATCATCCTATTCCCAGCTCCAACTCAATTTATCAAAAAGGCTTCCAAGAGCAAATCTTACCATCAGAGGTCTGTATCTAACAATTAGTAGTGATATGATCTTGGAAAAGTTCCTTAACCTCTTGAAACCTCAGGTTTTTTTATTTTTTTTATTTTTTTTTTTTTTCTGTACAGAATGGATAATTTTGTAGTTCCTCAATCCTAAACTATATGTTTTGTTTTCCCTCACATTTTAACATTATTGAAAGTGTGATTCATCTTAGGACTACTGGACATTACCTGTAAACATACTTTTTTTTGTCTCATACATCTATTTTAACATCACAACAAATTAAATGTTAAGTGTTATGAAAAAGAAAAGCCCTGAAGAAAAGAAAAAAGAAAGGAGATCTGGAGAAAGATCTCTGTCTAGAGTAGGATTTTTCAACCTCAGTGCTATTAGCATTGGGGATGGAAAATTCTTTGTTGTAAGAAACCATTCCTAGCCTTGTAAGATGTTTAGCAGCAATCCTGGCCTCCACCCACTAATGCCAATAGCATCTCAGTTGTTGTGACAACCAAAAATGTCTGCAGATACTGCCAAAGTGACAAAAATCATGCCCAGTTGAAAAACACAGGTCTAGAGAGAGGAAATAGTAAACGAAAGCCCTTGAGGTAGTAATGAGCTTGGTATGTTCACAAAAGGAGGCCAGGGTGGCTAGAGTACAAGTAGCAAGTGGAAGGAGAATAGGGGATGTGGCTAGAGCCACATCTGTGCATGCAGTTTTGTGGGCTCCAATAAAGAGGTTGGATTTTATTCCGATTTGAGGGAGAGTGTTGGTTTTGGGCAGAGAGAGACTATGATTTATTTCATTTAATTTCCCCTCCATCTGTTCCTTCATCTTTTTTTCTCTTTCTTCCTCCCTTCCCATTCTTTTCTATCAACCTATCTGGACATAATCATCAAGCTATCACTCAGTCACACCCCAAATTAAGTATTTAATATGCCAAAATCCCAAAGGGATCGATTTGCACAATTAAAAAAAAAACAGGGAGGACTAGAAAATAGTATTTCTGGAGGAATGTGATAATGGTGACTCCAATGAAGATGGTGTGGGATGCAAGATGGTTTGGAGAAAGAAGGTGTGGTTGGGAATGGATAGATGGAGTCATGAGGCTACTCCAGGAAAGGGAAAATTTTTAGCAATTTTTTTTTTTAATGAGTGAGAGCAAAAAAGTGAGTATTGCTTCTTTGTGATATGTAATCTGAGCCTTTGAGTTGTCCTTTTAAGAAAATATACAGTAAGGATACATAACCTTCCAGAGTTTTTGTATTTAGATTCCTTTCCTTTTTGGTCTATGAAGAAGCAGACAGATCTTAAGGTAATTTACCTTTACTAGGGAAGTTTATCTGCCTCATCCATTTTTTTTTTCTTGGTATCAACAGCAGTGCAAAGAGAACCTTGTGGCTTTTAGCAGATGAAATATGATCCTTCACTATAATTATAATAAAAATGCATTTTACTCTGTACTTTAATGACTCTAACCTAAATTTTTAATGTTAGAATATACCATTTAACTGCCAATTAAATTGTTTTTATCTTTATATTAAGCTACTGATTGGAAACTACTGATTCTCAACTTTGACTATACAATGGAATTGGCTGAATACTTGAATAACTCATCAGTGGCTGGTGTCCTGACCCCATAGAATTTAATGTAATTGGTGTGTGTTGTGGCCTGAGCATCATTTTTTTTTTTTTAAGTTCTCCAGGTGACTGTAATGTACAGCCTTGACTAAAAACCCCTGGATTAATCCTTGCAGAACAGGGTCTAGAACAATGTAAGTGCTCATTAAAGGACTGGCAAATAAATCAAGATAATAATTCTTAAAATTTTCAGGAAGAATGCTGATATCTTGCTTGTGTTTTCCAAATATTTTTCATTAAATGAGAAAATAATACAAAAACAAATTATAAATCATAAAGAAAGACATAAATGTTATTTTTTCTTCCTTATCTAATATTTTCAATAATGCAATGAGCACAGAAAATGCTTTTGGTTTCAGCAATATTTTTAAATGGGTCTATCTTTAATGACTATGCTATACCGCTAAGCTAGTTTGTATCTTTATTTGGGAAAAACTGATTTCACATGGAAAATTTCATTCACAGGAGCAAGGTAATGTTGATATATCATAAATCTTTAAATCATTTCCATATTAGAAAACTCCAGAATAAGGTGTTGGCTACTGTTGATTGTTACAGTAATGGTACTGGATGATTTTAATAGAATGATTATTATAGTACACCTATTGATATTTCTTAAAAACTGAAGTTTACAATATGACTAGTAACATTAAAATGATTTCATATGGCTGATTATTTGGAACCACATCCAGACTTCACAGGAGCAGTGCTGAATTCACTACAAATGCAACCAACTAGCATTGAGATTCACAACAGAACGTGAATGTGAACTAGCCATTTGTTTTCTAACCAATTTGATTTAGGTGTAATTCATACTAGAGTAATTAGACTCTTCACTCTGTGCACTTTTCCAAGTCTCTGTTCTTGCTGAAGGACAAAATATTTCTAGAAAGCTATCCAATATAGAATTAGCAAATTTGAAAAAAAGAGCAAGTCACTAAATACATATGATATCCCATTTTTATTTAATGAATATCTAGAGAAAGATGTTACTATATAAAATAATAATTAACAGTAATCACCTCTGAATTGTGGGATTATGGTGAAATCAAGGTTATTATTTTTACCTGAATGTGTTATTTTTATAACAAACATATAATGCAAATATAAAAATAAAAATAAAATCCAAATACCACACGCTCACAAATAAGGTGTTTTTTCCAAACACAGTGGTGCATAAGGAGTTCCAATACACTTTTTTTTTAATGTACCATTCTTTTCTAGCAAAATATAAAATGTCACCATACAAAACAAAACAACAAAAACAAAAACAAAACTAATGCACACGTTCTGAATTTTAATGTGTTCTTTAAGGAAGTGTTCAGCCACTGCTGCATTAGTTACAAGGGTTTGGTGAGGTATTTTAAAAATTAAAAAAAAAAAGTCTGAGGATAAGGGGAAAGAGTCTTGTAGAAGTATCTACTTTTAAAAATAGATTCCTAATATATCGGTGTTAAAGGAATTGCACTGCTGGCAATTACATATATTTACCTCTCACCCCAAGGAAATAACTACATTGTTAGGCTGGAATAGGATTTAACACATCGTGTTTTTTTTCACCTGGTTTTTAAAGATATATTTTAATGTAACTGCATGTCATCATTTAGCCTTCACTATTTTCCTTTCATGTATCCTTAGAAAATGAACGATTATGGCCATGAAAGCATTTACAAAAATGCCCTGTGCTTTCAGGCTTTCCATTTTGGTCATAATTTTGGCAATAAAAAGAGATAAAAGTACCCATCTATAATAACATTATTATTAATGTCATAGAATTTCTATGCCAGTTCTTTGGCTGGTCATGAATCCAGCTTATTACTTATTCGTATTTCTAACACTACATTCTCTGATCACTTCCACTAATTT
This sequence comes from Enhydra lutris kenyoni, assembly GCF_002288905.1. Lineage (NCBI taxonomy): Eukaryota > Metazoa > Chordata > Mammalia > Carnivora > Mustelidae > Enhydra > Enhydra lutris. The sequence goes on from NW_019154089.1 coordinate 22,941,739, forward strand.
TGATATTTTTCTCAAATCTCTGCTTCATATATTCATTCACTTATCTGTTCCTCTTTTATTGAGTATGTGTTCATATTAATGTCCTGTATTTTGGTTCTTTATAGCATTTTTTTCAATCATATGAGTGACGATATTTATCATGTATTGGCATAATTCTCAAAATGTATCACTTAGAAAGGACTCACTTTGATTTTGATGCCAGTGGTTAGAAGAATACACTTTCAGAAACATTTACATATTTCCTTATAATGTTAATTATAATTTTATGAGAATCTTTCCTGGTTCAACCAAATTGTTATTTCCATTATGACAAGAACTGAGTCTTAGAAGTCTTAGCTTCCTTTTGGTGCCTTGGCAACACCATTCACCCACTCTAGGTGTTCAATAAATATTTGATTCACTGGTAAATTATCCACTTTGTAAACATGTATCAAGAGAATACATCTTCCTATTATCCATCAAGAGACTGTGAGTGGGAGAGACATCCTCTGGAGAAAAGCATTATGAATCTTGTGGGAAAAAAAAAAAAAAAAAAAAAAAAAAAAGTAAGCAGAACATAGGCCCTGAGAGTCAGACCCCAATCCAGGTACAAGTAGCAAAAAGCACCCAAACTTGCAGGGCCTCCATGTGTGAAACAGATACTGCCATCTGACCTGACTCAGTTCACGAGTCTGGGTTTGAGGATATTCTGAAGTTCCTTCCTATTCCTGGAAATCAGACTCTACAGATTCCTTTTGGTAATAGGAACGCATCAGCCTCCTTATGTGCAATTGGCAATTGTGCTTAATCTTTATCCTGCCCGTATGTAGCAGTGGAATATTTTCTCCCAGAAATAGGCAGTGTACCAAAAAAGCAGTCTAATAAATCTGTAGGCAAGATGCCATTGAACTAAAGATAAAGAATTCTTTAATGATCTTAATCAAGAGAGCTTATCCGTGATGTTCACTGAACTTTAATGTAAAACCCATAATTGAAAGCTGAGATAGGATGAGTGGGGAATGTTCCCATCCTGATTAAACCTGAAGTCCATATGGCCAGTATGGATGGCAGTTTGCTAGATTCCATTTTGAACTTGTACCTCAGTAGATAATTGGACCTTGGTCCAGAAGATAGCAGAAAGGGAAAGGCATGGACAAACACCGCAGGTATTTTTGACACTTTATAGGAAGTGCTGGGGCGCCTAGATGGCTCAGATGGTTAAGCATCTGCCTTTGGCTCAGGTCATGATGCTGGTGTCCTGGGATCGAGTCCCACATCAGGAGCCCTGCTCCTTGGAGAGCCTGCTTCTGCCTCTGCCTCTGCCTCTCTCTCTCTCCGTCTCTCATGAATAAATAAATAAAATCTTTAAAAAAAGAAGTATCTATTGTTTTATTATAAATGATATGAATTAATATTAGGTGCATTGTGTATACCTGCCCTGGAAACAATGTATATGTATGAACTCTTACTTTCAAAAACAAAGCTCTCTTGGGTATCAAAAATGTTTTATACTTAATGAAACTGAGGGCTCAATGAGCTTAAGTACATTGAACAAATTCCTGTAGCTCTTCCTGTGGCAGGGCTGAAAACAAACCCTCATTCCAGTGATTATTTCTCCATGACTGCTTGGTTCTGTGGCTCTGTGACTGTTACCTCCAAATTTGGTAAGACATTATAGTAAAATAAATAATTCTTATACTTTAATGTTTTATAAACTGAAGTGAATAAGCTATTTTATTTGATATATAATGTCAATTCCTTACAGGTTTGTGGCTCTTTTATAATTAATTTTGCATATTCTATCTTATTTGATTATCATACTAATATGGAGTAGATATTTTATTTGCAAATATGAGAAAATTAAGGCTCTGAGAAGCATTGGCATTAGCTTAAAGTCCTAGAGTTAATAAATAGCAAAGCATTATTGCCTTAGTTTTCTATCATATAACAAATTACCATAAATGTAGAGGCTTAACACAACATCTATTCATTAGCTCACAGTTCTAGAGCTCAGAAGTCTGGGCACAGAGTAACTGGATTTACAGTGATGGAAGGCTGAAATCAAGGTCTTAGAAGGACTGTGTCCTTTTCTGCAGGCTCTGGAGAGGAATCTGCTTTGAAGTGCCTTTGACCAAAATCAGTTACTTCCGGTTGTAGAACTGAGGTCCCATTCCCTTGCTGGTTGTTATCCTTTAGCCTCTCTCAGCTAGGGACCACCTACATTTCTTGCCAAGTAGCCTTCCCTATCTTTAAGCTGGCAACTGAGAACCTTTCTCATTAAATTCTCCTTGCGCTTCTAATCCATCCCTCTATCCCTGATCTCTAGACCCAGGTTTATGTGATTAGGTCAGGCCATCTCAGATAATTTTCTTGTCTTAAGATCAACTGTGCTATATAGTAAAACCTCCTTAAGGGGGTAAAATAGATCATATTTACAGTTCCTGGGATTATTCATGGGGGTGGGGATGAGGCGGGGGAGCCATTTTAGAATTCTGCTTGTAATAAGTACTAACACCCAGGGGTCTTGTTAGTAAAATGGGCATTATGGCTCTGTCTCATGAGAGGTTTATACTTCCATAGGCTATTACCATTTAGGTTGGCCATATCACTTACTTTGACCAAGGAACCATAACCTAAAGTAACATATTACTATTTGATAGCAGAAGCTTTGAAAGCCCCTAGGTGTTTTTCCAGAGTTCTTTTCCTCCTGTCTAAGGCCAGTATAACCCAGCTATGAGCTGCTTTTTTAGCATGGGTCCTGGAATAAACAAGACTCGTGGAGACGAACCATAGCAGATATGCAGCATATATCATAGGCAAGAAACCAACCATCCTGATTGCAGGCTACTGATAATTTGGAGGTATTTGCCACCTCAGCATAACCTTTTTTAAAAAAATAATTGAAATAAAAATTGGAACCTAAAAGTAGGATTGTAATGAATAATAAAGGAATATATAAATAAAATAAAATTGGGCATTGGCTTTACAGCCAGCTGGTAGGTGGCAATGAAACTCAATAATTATTGGAAGGTGGAAAGATGGTGACCAATGTTATCTAATTGTAAAACCAAAAGAAAATTGAGTGATATGGATAAATCATGTATATGTTTTTTAGCCTCAGTTTTTCCATCTATAGCATGGGATACCACTTTTATTTTAATTTCAGAATTATGGCATTTTTTAATGTGCAAAATAGAGTTCTACTTTTTTGGTTCCTAAAGTAGGTCTCTCTGATTACAGGCAGGAAAAAACCCTTAATTTTCCTAAACTGTAATCAGTTTATGAGTAGTAATAGTAATGATAATGCCTTATGATTATTAGGCTCTTATTATATAATAGACACTTTCCTAAACAGTTGGGCGTGCCTCCTCATAATTGATTTTCACAGCTATCTTATAAGGAAATAAATGGAGGAAATAAAATATGAATAGTTTCCTTATGCCCACAGATCTAGTCTAGAATTAGCCCATATGCTTTTACCCCAAAGCCCAACTCTTATTTCAGATTTTTAATACACATTTTCTACATCCCCATCTCTAATATGGCAGATTTGGAAATACAGATTTCTCAATAACATCTTCAAAACTGAAGATAAAATAATTATAATTTTTCAAGTCTGACTCTTGATTTAGAGCCATTTTTGTGATTTTGGGGGCAGGGTAGCCGATGGGATCATAGGCTTTTTGAAAACAAACCCCATTTTTCCTCCTTCAAACATTATCTTGAGCTCTCACATCCTTTCCTCATCCTGCATGTCTTATACTTAAGTTCTTGCTCTTTCCTCTGTCACAAATAGTCTCCATTCTTTGTATCAGTTTTTGTTAAAATCTGAGGCAGTCCTTGACATTCATTTCTATAGCTGCCTCCTGCTAAATTTCTAAATATATCTCACTTTCCTTTGAGTTCCCACAGCACTTGGAACTCTATTGGCACTTAAAGAATCTTGGGTCAGTGGGACAAAGTGAGGACTTTGGAGTCAGACTATGGCCAATCCCTCAAGATATTCAACTATTCAGAGCCTCAGTTCTTTGTTCTGTGAAATGGGGAAAATATGTATCTCACAGTCATTCTGATAGTGAGATAATGTATCTAAAACTTCTCGTGCAATTTCTGAAATCTATTTAGCAGCATTAGTAAAAGTTTGTCAACAGCAGTATTATTACAATAATGATAAAAATCAGAGGGGCTTTGGGAAAATGTGAACACTGAACCGTAATCACTAGTGAAGAAATGAACTTCCCACTCTGTTACAGACAGTAACTGTGACTTTTTTTTTCTTTTGTTGCTATGACACTGCTCGCTTAGGTCACCCTCAGTGAACACTGATGTTATTCTGCCCTCAAGTAGCAAAAGACTTTGGAAAGTTAGAGAATAGAGAATGAAAGGAAGCTTATAATCCACAATTCAGAATTTTGTTTTTCCTCAGAATAACTTTAATTATAATCTCTTCTGGCTTTCACTTGACAGAGAAATTGGAGAGAAAAGGAGGAATGGGCATATAATTTAGTGAATCCCATTTGCCACTGCATTCATAGATCCATATGTTCATCATATATGTAAAGCCTATTTTAAGTTCATTTTTGCACATGTGCCCCCAAATTATTTCCACCTTGCATATCTTTATGATGACCCCAGAAATTTAGTTTTTAACAAACAAAGGGTAGAGCTTTAAACCTTTTACTAGTCTAAGTCTAGTTTATTTTGTTTTTATTTTTCACAATTTTCTTATCAATGGCTTTTGGAATATTATTTTCAAGCAGCCTGAACTGATTATGATTACTATTTTTATGTCCCAGGGTGAACAAATATATATATATATATATATATATTTCTGCAAATAATGAACAGTTTGGAAAAATGCAGGTAACATTCAAAAGTGATAGGAAACATTAACTGGCACTGTGACTGAACAGTTGGCTACTTCTCAATATGAAATGTGGGTAAGAAAAAGCCTTTATGTGAATTCTCATCTGTTACCAACCCAAACTTAAATTTGGATATTCCTTCATGTTCATTCATTTCTAGAAAATACATATACCTCTCTAACTTATCTCATGTCTTCTTCAATTATAGAGAAAAGAAGAAAAAGAACTGCGTACTGTAGTTAGAATGCACTGTTTACAGTGGAGGCATCTGTCACATAGCTTTAGCCACATCCTGAGCCCCAAACAATAGTTACATTGTTTTAAATCCCATTTTGTCTTTAAAATATGGATTCGTCCTTTCCAGGGATTCTAGAATCATTAAGGCATCACTTAACAGTTCAGTATTTAAATTATCTCCACTACAATTGACTCAAATTCAATGTCAGAGGAAAGAGAAAATCAACAATTTTTTTAATTATTGCTAAAATTGTTGAATTTTCCCCTAATAATATATGCAGGTTTAATTTAAATCTCATAAACATGAAGGTTACTAAGTCAGAGACCCCAAATGCAAGCCCAGATCGTGTTCATTTCAGTAGGTCACAAAATCTCATTTTGGTAGACACGCATCGTCTGCGATAATGCCTTGATTAAAGTGACCCGAAAGGGGAAAATGTGTATTTGGGCTTTGGAAATGAGCTTATCATTACTTCTGAAGAAGTGAAGCAATCAAGAGTTTTACCAGTTTTATCACTTCTTCTCCCTCCTACAGATCTTTGGAGGGAAACTTGTGATTAGTGGATATTTATATTAAAACAGAAATGGCAGAAAATAAAGACCACCAAAAGAAAGGAAATATATTCTAGCAAACTTCTCCTGCATCTAAATAGCAAGCCTAAAATTATGAAGCTTAATACTATTAAAACAGTATTAGTACTTCAGTATTTCAAAAACACATATGTATATTACTTCATTTAAATTTTTGAGAAGGAAGAAAACAGGTAGAAGTATGGAAAACCCAAGACACAAATAGACAAGATATACCTGTGTCCAATCACACAAGTTTCTCAATTTCTAATTATAACATGAGACCCTGTCTATTTCAAATAATCTGCATAGGATGTTAGGATCCAGGGTTCCCTGCAATTGCTAACATTGCCCAGTGACCTAAGAGGTACCAGTGGACTAGGAGGGACTCATGCACCCTTTTGCCAGTGATTGTTGGAACCATTAAGGGACACAAGAGCACAAATGCCCAGGCTTGCAAATTCTGCTTCACTAAAATGTGCATTTAATGAGGGCAATGACTATACATTTCAGCAGTACCTGGCACAGAGTGTATACTTGCTAAATATTTGTTAATGCTTCAAGAAAACCTCCTTTCCACAATATATGTACAGCCTTAAAATCTCCTAACCTCTGTCAGTACACACTCCCCTTTCTACCTTAGTTTCTTCATCTAGTTTATGGGAATGTAACTCCGTGACTTTCCAAGATCACATGCAGGATATCACACATGAAGTCATAAAATGGAAATAAGATTAATTATGAATGAGAGCTGGTGAAGGACACCACTACAAGAAGCTACAAACTGAGTGACATTTTAAACAGACTCCTTGATTACAATGCTTTATGTAGAAGAGGTGGAAAGATATACCACTTCTAAGCCCTAACACAGCAATGCTTAAATAACCAGCTTTGAAAGACTAACAATAGATTTTAGCTCTACCCCAGCAACAGCATAACAATGTCACACACACACACACACAAAGCTGAAGACCGTGTTGAAATATTTGCATCTTAGATATCTTCTAAAAAGCAATATGAGCACAAAAGATGCCACTGCTGCTCCAACACATGAGCCTTTGATGTTCCCTCATCTTTACATCATAGAAAGAGCTCAAAGGGTTAATTAAAATTTAATGATATCGGCAGTACTTTGAAAAAGTTATGAACTTGGGAGAGATCAATCACTTTCTTGGACTGCCTGACTTCAAAGCCGACATTATGCAAAAGGAAAGAGGGGAAAACTGCTCCCATTCTGAACTGAATTCATAAGCAAGGATTTTCTCATTAGTGGTCTGTACATGGAGGAGATTCCAAGTTCAAACTAAAAAGAGGTAAGATGCCAAAAAGTGGTTAATCTGAATGTTAAGCCTTTGATGCTGATCGCATTTATGTTTGAATGAACACGTTACCAGCATCGAAATTGAAAGACCCCAGATCAGGAAATTTAGGATTAGGGGGAGCTAAACAGCTTTTCCTTTTTTTTAATTTCTGATTTTGGAATCACAGTTTGTTTGGCTGGGTTTAGCAAAAGAAGAAACAAAGAAAACCAAACTAATTAACTTGTTTACTCATTTTCAGTGACATTCTATAGAATGACATTTACAATGACTAATTTAACTTCTGTCAAAATGTAAACTTTTGGCTGTCTCTTAGATCTTTTCTTACTTGTGTCATCCTTGCCAAAGCCCCCTAACCATACTTTCACTCTCTCTCTCTCTGAAGTCCATTTATTTATAAGGATAAAGGGTAATGTGTTTTTCAACAAGGGAAGATATATATATATATTTTTTTTTCTACACATGTGGTTATGCTTCATTTGGGGTTATTCAGTGAAGTGAATATGGTCATTTCAGAACAAGTTATAAAAATACAAGAAATGCCTGTTTTGAAATAAGTATGAATTGTCACTGAAAGCCAGGAAAATTTCCCAGCCTGGCCCTGAAAAGACCAAATGCAATCCAATGCTGCTATTTGGTAACATCTTCCCTTAAACATGTGGCCACCAAACATTCGTGGTGAAATAGGAAGGGGAAATCAGCAAGCATCATATATATTTCTTTGTTTATTTGTTTTTAGCATCATATATTTGGAAGTGAGATTTAGATTGGATGCCTGTTCAGGAAAGATTGTGAGAAAATGAAAAATTGTATATTTTCTCATCTGCCACAATGTTAATAGAGAAATCAAATCATAGTGCCTCATTTGGGAAAAGTTGAAAATATGCTCGATTTCTTCTGATATACATTTCCCCCTAGTTATCTCTTTCATGATAGAGGAATACGATTTCCATGAGATCTTAAATTTAAATGGTCTGTTGGGGGACGCCTGGGTGGCTCAGTTGGTTAAGCGGTTGCCTTCGGCTCAGGTCATGGTCCCAGCGTCCTGGGATGGAGTCCCACATCGGGCTCCTTGCTTGGCGGGGAGCCTGCTTCTCCCTCTGCCTCTGCCTGCCATCTGCCTGTGCTCGTGCTCTCTCTCTCTCTCTCTAACAAATAAATAAATAAAATCTTTAAAAAAAATAAATAAATGGTCTGTTGGAATTTGTTGGAAACTTACAACATGATTATTAATTAGTTTGAATGATGGTTCGGGAGCACTCAGGTTTGTATATTCTCAGGTAATCACCTGACTCTTATGAATGTATTTGATCCATTTGTAAACTGCAGAATCACCTGTGGACTCTTACAGATTCAACAGTCAAACAGCGCTTATTGGCCCAATTTTTTACCTGATTAAATAAAACATCTAAATTAAAACCATCATTTGGAATTTTGACTCCCTTTTTGTTCAAAATTTTGATCTGAAACAAGGAAAGAATATTCTATGGTGACTCCAAAGGTAGAGGTGGGCTGACCTATTCAACTGCACAAAGGGGTCCCGAAGGTGATGGACACGCACAGGAGGTCAGGCATAGGACAATTACAAGTATGTAAAGATCTGCTAGCTCAGCTAAAGTCTTCCACATTTTATGAATTTTAAACCACCATGATCACTTAATAAAACACACCTGGTGGCGAGGTTCAGCCAGCAATTGCCTGCTGGAAACTTCTGAACCATATCTAATTTTTGTGAGTTAAATACAGTGATTGTGAGAGATACAAACGTTGATGTTCTCCATATTTTCAGAAGCTTAACAAAACACTTCCTCTTCTCATATACTGCTTATTCATGTCTATTCTCTAGTTCATTAAGAAGCAGCAGTAGGTGTTTTTTCAAAAATACCTTCTTCATAATCTCAAAAAAAAAAAAAAATCCCCCTAGCATCCATACTTTTTATTTTCCCTTTTTTTGTCATTCATTTTTTGTTTTTTTTCTTAATTACAAAATAAAATAACTTACTGCATCCATTCCTACTTATTCACACTCTGAAGAAAGGATGTTTGAATGATTACTGTTCTTATAACCATTTTTTATTTTCTTTCATTTATTTCTGAACATATTTAACCTCTTACATAATACACAGGTAAATGATATAGTAAGCAGAATATACTATGAAAAATAGCATAGGATAAATATAAGTTTGAAATATTTAGAGGTGGGGAGGAGATATGGGTACACTGGTTACAGTTTTAAATTGGATGAACATGGTTAACACACTGAGAAGGGGATGTTTAAGTCAAGACCAAAGACAGTGAAGAAGTGAATGAACATTCAAGGAGAAGAGTATCTTGTATGAAAAGAGCCCAGGGACACCTAAAGGAGAGAATGGCTGTCATATGCAAAATGAAGAAACTGGTGTGGTACAGGAGGCAAGGAGAGCTTATAGACGTCAGCACTCTGTATCAAGCCCTATTTCAATGCACCTTGAGCAGAGCTATTTGATAGAGTTCTATTAGCTTCCTTTATTCTGTCCCCATCTTCCCACCCATCTAGTGTTCTCCCATTTCCCTACCTTAGTCTTGTTCCTTCTTTCCTATATTTTTCTCTAACATGACTCTCAACTACAGTATCAGGATTTTTTTTTCTAAATCTTATTATTTTTACTTCTCTAAAGAAAAGAATCAACATAGAACAATGTCTAAAAACAGACAAATAAATTTAGCAGGACATTTTGCTAATGATATAGAAGATAACAACCAGACTTTTCATCTCACACATACTTTTACAAATCCTCGAGGGGCTCATAAATATTTATTATACCTGCATTGCCAAGCCATACTTGAACTCTCAGTTTGGGGTTCATTTCATATTCCTTCCTGTTGGTACTGTGTTTATACTCAAAATTATGAAGTTTTCAAATGAGGTGGCACTAAATTTCACTGGGGTACAGGGAAGAGGAGAGGCTTTTTATGTAATTATTCCTGAAACTTTTGGCTCATTTGTATATTATAATTTCTTTCTTGGAATCACCTGCCTCCATCTTGAAAGGGAGAGAAATAGACTGTAATACTTTGACAAGTAGAATACTTGAATAATGATTTCACTTCTCAGAATAAATTATCTGGGTGCTTTTGAAGCTACTTTGATAATATCACTTCATTTGACACATTTCATGATACAAATGGCAATATATATCAGTATTGACCATTTATGATACTCTTTCAATTCCATAGTACATTGCTTTCCCAGTTTGCATATAAATCTTTTTCTATAATTAAGAATATGCTATTTTGATTCTATTTTAAGTTTCTGACACAAAAAAGAAAACCATACTAAGCTCATTCTGCTGAGAATAATCAAAACAAGTAGTTAAAAATTGGTATTTTCCATTTTCCTTAATTTATACTTAAAATCTATTTTTGGAACTTAGGGCTCAGTTTTCATTTCTGACTTACACTGCCAAGGGCATCCAAGAAGATGACTCAATTTAATAATACTGATGCAGAGAAAGGAAAGAACAAATCCCAAGCTTATAACTACTGGTGGCCATAGGGAGATTCCTGTAGGTGATCATCAGAGGAGAAGTCCTATGACTGAAGCTTCTGGTTTAAAAAAAAACAAACTGAGATGATGGGTGTGTATTCAGAGAAAGGGAGAGATCAATCATGGGAGACAGATGAAATTTGGTGCAAAAGAGTCTTACAAAGCAGGAGAAATGAAGGCTTTAAATTTGCCAGTCTCAATAAGCAAGGAAAAATTTGGGAGGAGGAGATGCACCAGCAAAAAAGAAAAGAAGAAGAAAAAGAAGAGAGAAGAAAGAGTTTTAAATTTATGATAGGAAAATGCAGTGGAAAGCCAGGCTCAATCAGCTTACTTGGTTGCCATGATATATAAAAATATAAGTTTATTAAAGAACATTTATATTAAAAACAAGTGGGTGGTGAAATCATAAAAGCATACTTTGAATTTGGATTACCTAGATTGAAGCCCTGTTTACATTTGGCATGAGCTAAATTTCCTGGATTCATCCCAACTTTAAAGTCCTCAGTTTTCTTATCTGTAAAATATGATAAGACGTGTATAACCCATTGAGTTATTGTCAGAATTAATGAAACGATGCCTGTAAAACATTATGGTACCCAGAACACAGCCAATAATATAAAATGTCACTTACTATTCTTATTTCAAGTCTACAAAGTATTTAAGGAAATTTACGCTATCATTTACCCAATTCATTCTTTTCTATAAACCACTGTATTTTGTATTTAAATGCACGTGATATCATTTAAGTATCAACTACATAAATAGTAAGCTTGTCTTCCCATAAGGATAATTAATAATAGGCAAACTCTAAAGAAATTTGCTTTTTTATTCCATTAAGATCAATGTCCCGGGGTGCCCGGGTTGCTCAGTTGGTTAAGCGGCTGCCTTTGGCTCGGGTCATGATTCCAGGGTCCTGGGATTGAGCCCCGCATTGGGCTCCCTGCTCAGCAGATAGCCTGCTTCTCTCTTTCCCCCTCTCCCTGCCGCTCTGCTTACTTGTGCTCTCTCTCTAGCTCTCTGTCAAATAAACAAATAAAATATTAAAAAAAAAAAAAAAAAGATCAATGTCCTGTCTCCCTCTTTCGGTACCACTTCCACCTCAATAAAAACAAAGTTCATAAACTAAGGATATAATTTGGCAAAATAAATGCACACAATGCCACACGCGTATGGGGTATTCACTCAGAGAAGACTCTACCAAATCAATGTTGGAATTACAGTCAGCAGAATTTGTGTACTAAAGTATGTGGAAAAGTGGGAGGTTCCTTTAATCACTGGGATCCTTTCTCCATCTCTAAGCTGGAACTACAAGATACTAATCTACTCAGCAGCTTCTCCCTTCTCCGTTCTCCTCTCACCAGTTCAGGTACCACCAACCCTCAGAGGGACCTCCTATAATTGGACCATATCAGGTCTCCACATCTGTTAGATTCACCTTCCTAGTATTCTTGATGGAAGAATTTTTCCAAATACACAAGGACAAAGCATTTGTCTAAAGAAAGCCTGCTATTATCACTGCAACAAACATTAAGTTTCCAGAATGGCCTACAGGGATTTACCTACAACCTCAGTCTCCTTCTTCCTTTGCACATACTTTACCCATGCCTTAATCCCTCTGGCTTTCTTACAGTCTAACAAAGGCACCTAGCTTTCTCCTGCCCCTGGACCTAAGCACAGGCTTTTTGTCCCCCATCTTCTTGTCCAGTGGGACTTAAGCTACTCTTTCCAATATTCTGCCACTTTTTAAAGGAACCCTTAACTTATTCTTCAGATCTCAAGACAATACTTCCTCATCACTCCACCTCTGCTCTGTTTCTATTAACTCAAATGTCCTCCTTATCACTTTCTCAGAACCTTGTATCTTTTTTTCATAGTAATAAAATATCAAATATTCTGTCACTTTCCCCAGGACCTTTCTATAAATATCCTATTTAAATTGTACCTACCATTATATAGATATAGATAGATACAGATACAGGTAGTAGATATATGTAGATAGATAGACATTCCTTGTGCTTGTTATTTAATATCTAAATCCTGATTAGAATTTAAACTCCATTAAAAGTGGGACTTTGTGTTATTTTACCATTACATCCCCATCACCTACTGCAGAGATGAGTACAGCATAAATGTTTTATATACCCATAAATAAATATGAGTTCCAGGAAGCATATTTGGCTCTGTAACTTATGTGCTCCTCCTCCAACCAGGAGAGGTAAGTGGTGTGTTCTTATTCACAGTTGATGAAATCAGCTACAACGAGGTTAAACATGTTCCCCAAATCACACATCTAATAGGTAAAGAAGAATACTTAGCTTTAATTTACAAATCCAAGGCTCTATTCTCAAACCTCAGTTTCTTGAATTCTGATTCCGCAACTGCCTAAGTGAACTTACTTCCTATAGCTTGCTTGACCTGCTCTTGTTGTTTTCTCTGCTATATTTCCTTGACCTTAGACACCATGTAATTCATTCGTGATCTGGGGAAACAGGACTCCTACATTCTTAAAGAATTACTCAACAATGAACCATACATTAGGTGTTTCTTTCTTACCCTACTTACAAAGGTTGTGAGTGTTGAAACTGTTGAAATCCAAACACAATATGAGACAGAGGTATCATCATCCTTGGATTCCTTCTTGACTGAATTATTTATCTCCAGATAATACTAGTGCTACTTGGGAGATTAGTTTCAATGTATCTCCTTTTCTCTGCTCAAGTAAATGTAGTAATAAGATATTTTATTCATAAAAGTTGAACATGTTAAGGTAGTTTGAAATAACACCGGGGGAAGAGAGAGAAGGGAAATAAATGCTTTCGTTTGCTTGGTTGTTATTTGTTGTTTTCCCTGAGGTATATATATATGCATGGACCTTCTCAGTGGAAGCTAAAATAACCCAGATAATTAGAATTCTCCAGCTGTCTGAAAAGTAGGAACTATAGTATATTGTTCCTTGGCCCCACAAGCCTGTCTTCTTCACCAGCAGCAACATGCACCTCCCGTATGTGTGGCAGAGCCTGGGCACTGCCTCTCGTTTTACCCCATGTGAGGGAAAATATAGCTTCCTGTATACATAATTGAGGCCAAAACTGTACATTTTTAGATACGAAATTACTTTAAGTGCTGATCCTTTGATGTCCTTAGGGATACTACCAATAAATGCTGAATATTAAGAACAAGGCATGAATATGTATGTCCAGATTATGTATTAATGATATATAATCACTTGTTAACCTTTATATTCCTTTTAGAATAAGTGTTAGATGAACAAGGCTAGGAGGAATAAGTTGTCTTTTGCCCTTTCCCTTCCCCAGCAGATTTATAGTTCAACACACCCCACCACTTAAATATGGTTTTAATAGTCTTTTTAGAATGGGTTTTACACTTTAGGATAGTTCACATACTAACCAAACACATTCTAAGCACATGTTTCCATTCTGAGTGTTCAATTATTGTTGCTGTTTGAAGATAAATCTTAGAAAGGAATAAAATCATACTCTACCATGTTTATCCCATTTGACACAAGGTCATAAGGGTGGACACAACACCATTTTCACCCATTCTCAGAGCCCAGAAAATGACATTCATTGATATTTCTATATGGTGAGAGTATTTGAGAGACAAATCAGAAGAGGATGGAATTGTTCTGGTTTAAGGGAAGGGGACAGACCTCTGCCTGCTCAGGAACTTGGTTTCTGTGGGACCATTAAAAAAAAAAAAAAAAATCTTGGAAGCACAGCTTGAAATGTAAGAATCCTTTCCAGCCTCCCTGGGTTAAACTGCAAAAACAAAGGTCCAGTGCAGCTCTGTGACTTGCAAAAGGGAATTAGGCCCAGTTACTAGTCAAACTGGAACCAGAGAAGGTGGTTTGTTCCTTTACCATCTCATCAGGCTCCAGGGTACTGAGATTTTACTCATCAAGTAGATTAACTGGTTTTCTTAAATACTCTGATAGATTTGAGTTTGTGACATCCACCATGATTCAAGCATTTTGATGCTGCTTCTAAGAGGATATAAAATGTCAAAAATGAAAACATAGATTAAAATGCCATGGCGATGTTAAATTAATAGAATAACTATTTATTTTTGTTATATGTTCCATGGTGTGTTAGAAACACAGGACTAAATCATGATCCAAAAAACCCTGTAGACTGCCCTACAGTCTAGTGAAGGACGCTGGTCTTAAGTACACATCAAAATAAATTTAGAATGGCAACTGTGATTGGGATGATAATGGAGTGGTACATGGCAATATGAAGAACTATAGTGGGACCTTCTCTGGAGCATCAGGGAGAGTATAGGGATATTTTGGACTGAAGTAGTTTAAGAAAACAATTTTTGTTGACCTGATATGAAACAACTAAAAAACAGTTAATTGCCTTGTTTCATTTAAGACTGATTTTGTAGTTTTATAGAAGTCCAAATTGAGGCTTTTGCTCCAGTTTTATGGCAAGATACACCATAAGCACAATAGTTCAATATTCATAATGGTATGCTCTTGCAAAATAAAGAACCATTTATTTCCATGAACTCAATAAAGATAGCTATACAAATACTGTATTTCCATGAGCATTCTATATTCTTATATATGAGGTAAGACCTATCCCAGGCATGTAGATGCTTTCTTTTTGTTAGCAGTAAAATCTTTTTATTATATTGAAGGAGAATATCCTATAAAATCTAAACAAAAAAAAGATAAATAAAACTAGTTTCTATTGAACAAATGGCATTGGGATAAAATTCTTCCTGCAACAGGTAATACATGTGTCTAATACTATCACTTCAATTGTTTATAATTGCACTTCACTAACAAATCAGAGAAATAAACAATATGTAGATTTCTACCTGATAAAGAGAGAGAGACAGAGTATGCTAAAAAGACTGAATGTGTGTATAAGGAAGCATGGATATATTGGCAGGAAGGGTAATCCAGCATGGAAATGATTCTATTGCTTGAAATAATAAAGTGGATATTTCAATAAATAAAGTAGAATATACTTTTCTAAAAGATCAAAATAAGATGAACTATATGACTTAAAATGTTTTAGTTTTTTAAAGTTTTCAAGAGTGAAATTTGATACAATGTTTTTACATATTAATCATTACTAAGCAATACAATATTTGTAACTTGTTGTACTTAGCAAACCCTTCTGAGACTCTCAAGAGAGTGAAGAAAGTCATCATAGCAGTTGATGGCTAATTAGTATGAAACATGTCAAGATATCTATAAATCCCTCTTTTTTTAGTTTAAAATCATACTTTTTTCCAAGTTTTTCAAATTTGTACAAAATACAAAAATCCTTAATTTCTTAAATATACTGTTAACAGACTTCCTCTTTTTCATAACTTCACCACAGAGAAGAATTAGAACTTCTATAAGTGATTGGGATGAGGAAGTACCCCTTGAACTGAGAAGGATCTCCAGTTACCTTCAAATTCCAGCTTATATAGAGTGTGCCTCTATACAAAATAGAATATACACCTTACTAGAAATTCTTAAAACTCAGGGTGGGGAAAAGGCAAATGTTAGAAAACCTTGTTTTAAAGTAAAGTAGAAGTAAACCTTGAATTGAAACTCTTCATAATCTCCCCCTTACTGGAAAGTCTTCGGTGCAGGCATCATCAGGCTTTGCCTGAAATGTCCTTTTATTTGTCTGCTCCATTCCCACCCACTTCACACATTATCTGTTCTCCAAAGTGATCATTTTTTCACCATTGTCTCATATATCAGTTTTTCTTTTAAATAAGAAAGAAAAAGACTAATTCCAGGTTAGGATATTAAAACGATGAGTCCCATTGCATTCAGTCTGAATGCCCTGTATGTGTGTGTGAAGACATATTCAAGGTTCTAGTTGCTCTGTGTTGATGTCACTTCCTGGGAGTAAGTTATTTCTACAGCATTCTCCATAGTCCACTAATAAACTATCAATGTTAATGCATCTTCTTGTGTACCTCACATATTACTGGGGAAAGACATTGTATTACGGAGATAGTCACTGTGGAAGAATATATAAAACACTGCACGCATGTTGAAATACAAAGACACAGGAGCCAAGAGACTCACGGTTGGCAATCTGAATTCTATTTTCATTTTTTATTCTGGTTATAAAAATGTTAAATTAAGCAGAGCACTGCCTGCTCCATTTATATACCTTACCTGTTAAGAAGCTGAGCCACTTAGAAATTTTCTTAACTGCCTTTGCCGTCCTACCTCTGTCTCATTTCTATCAGTCATAAGTCAAAGAAGTTAGTTCTCATCCAGAGAGTTTCTCTATCTATTTTGCAAAAGCTAGGGAGGTAGTATGGCATGTGTTTATGATTTTACTTTTTTTTTTCCTTCTAGTTTTCCTTTTTTTTTTTTTTTTTTTTCACTAAATAAAACTGACTTCTCATCCTCATTCCACTACTTCATGGCTTTGGGTATTAGATGGGAATAAATCGTAGGCTGTTGTAATGAGATTAAGAAATTCAGTGTTTCAAACGAGATAATGGTTTATGCATATCTCATGTAGGAGACGATGCTCCACAAAGTCATCCAGGGCTATAGTCACGCGGAACAGCTTTGACACCATCCTCAACACGCAGCTTCCCTAACGGCTTCAGACACCACTCTTTCTAAGAACAACAACAGAGATAGAAAGTGAGGACATGGACTTTTAAATATAAATATATTTAATCTATATTTTTAGTATTTTATAAATATTTTATGTTTATTTTTAATTATTGATATTCAAATTAAATTATTTATCATTTTTCACAGGCATGCCCAATTATTGAGTGATTTACAAAATATATCCTGCCTCTATAGGTTGTGTCAGCAGGAAGTAGGCCCTGGTGATAGAAAAGGTTTTGGTTTCCTTACCACTAACAAGATTAACTGGCTTCCTGAGTGATAAAGCAATGTTATTGATGATGAGGAGGATGGTGATGATAATTTAGCTCACTGGCCTCTATGATGGCTGTTCCTAACTCCTCTGGTTTTCTACGATCACCTATAACATGATCCTAACATGATCCCTATCTTTCCAGAGAAAGCCTCTGAGGCAGACTTAGAACAGGAGGATAACTGGAAATTGCCCACAGGATATACACCTACTGGATGGGTAAGGAAGTAAGATTAGATGGAAAGCTGAACTGTGACGCAGGAGCTTCAGCACCTTTCACGGGAAACATGTGATCTGAGATGGTCTTTTAAAGTTAATTCAAAATGAGGCAGAAGGAATAGGCTTTTGCATCTCATCCACACCGACCCGCCACTGGATACAGAATTCTTCATGGAAGGAAGCATGCCTGGGCGAGTCTGCCCCTTTTCGCCCAGGGCAAATTTGGGAGAGGGAATCCTTGTACTAAAAAGGACTCTTCATTCACTAATTCGCACTATCCTCACAAAAACACCTTATGATGAATATCCCGTCTGAAATCTTCTCTGTACGGTCTCGGTCAGGGTTGGCCACACACACACACACACACACACACACACACACACATTATGTGACCTTTAAATGGTGAAAATGAGTGTACTGGCCATTTTTACACTCCAGAGTTCTGTGCAGGGTAAGGGGCTTTTGCAGCCCGTGTACTTTGTCCCTGATCAGCTGGCAAATCCAGTTGATGCGGGTCAGTGTCCATGGTGCATAGCTAGTCCAGGTCCTGCCAATCTCTTCTGGCTTCTCTGAATCCTCAGTCAGGTGTGCACAGTGATATGCTGACAGGCACCAATTTATTCAGCAAGTCAACCACATCATCAAGGCTGGAGCTCGTGTGCGATCAACATGGGTATCATATCAGCTGACCATGTACATTCCAGTTTGTTCACATGGTCCAAGTTTGTCTTCATTCTCCCCTATTTCATGTCAATTTTTCTTCCTGATTGCCTGTCCGTCTGACTTCAGATACCAAACTGGAGGCAATATTCTTTCATACACAACTCTCACAACCAGAAGGTCTAATTCCTATTAATTCCTTATTCTCTCTCTCGGGGAGTAGTCTGCTTCTCTAATCAAATCCTCATTTGAAATTATCTGAATTTAGCAGAAGAAACTGTGGCCCTGAGAAGTTAAGTAACATGTCCATAGTCACTCAACAAATTTGTATTTGGACCTAGGATCTGAGCCCTGGTTGAACGACTCTTAAATCATCCCTAGGATGCTGTTTGCAACTCTTATACAATTGCCATAAGGGTAGGATGATATTTATATTTAATATCTGTAAAGTGCTAAACCAATGTTTGTTTCTATATAAGAATTTGCTATTTTCATTATGTTTTATTACTACTGGAATCCAAAGATTATGCTGTTAACCACCACACATACTGCCTTCCATTCTCTAAGGGATCAAAATCCAACTTCTAGAATTCTCTGATTAGAGTTGATAGCCAATATATAGTAAGGAATTAGGGATATGAACGCTTTAGAGACTTGGTTACGTATTGGAAAGGGACAGAGATTAATCTCAAAATGGATAAATGGTAGTAAAAACTCTTCGCTAAGTTAATCAACAAGTATCAGTTGATCACTTTAGATGAAAATAGGACCTTTTAGAGGTTAAAAGAAGCTTAGGCCACAGATGTAAGTCTATGGTTTTGATGAATATTTTCTTTCATTCATAAGTATTAGGATATTTCTGATTGTATTCATAGCTTCATTTGGAGACAATAATGTATTTTATTTTTTAACATTTTGATTGAGACACAATACACATGAGTATAAAGTGCACACTAATTTTAAATGTAGATAGTTCAGCAGATAAGTACATATTTAGATCCTCACTCTGATCAAGATATTGGCCATATTTTTTTTTTAATATTTTATTTGTTTATTTGACAGAGAGCTAGAGAGAGAGCACAAGTAAGCAGAGTGGCAGGGAGAGGGGGAGAGAGAGAAGCAGGCTCTCTGCTGAGCAGGGAGCCCAATGCAGGGCTCGATCCCAGGACCCTGGAATCATGACCCGAGCCGAAGGCAGCTGCTTAACCAACTGAGCCACCCAGGCACCCCTATATTGGCCATATTAGCACATATTTATTATTTTAATATATGTAGCTTTGCTTTCTAATCTCTTTATTTTTTAAAATTAAAAAATTTTACTGGTAGTAGAAAAGAGCTCCTTCATTGGGTGTCATCATTGTTTTTCTTCATTATCATCATCATCTTCATAGTATCTACCTTTTATGGACTACTTACCACCTATCAGGCTGTGCTTTATTTATCCTTGTCACTTCACTAATAGTAACCACAGTCCTACGCCAAAAATATTGTTACCTTGTTACCTCTTTTTATGGATCAGGAATTTGAGGCTAAGGAAGTTTAAGTAAATTGTCAGAAGTTAACAATTATCTGTAACTGTGGGAATCAGAATAAATACACATTTTATCTGGCACCCAGATCTCTGGTCACAAGTATTAAGCTGCATTAGTTAGAGGGGAAAAAAAAAGTAAAGTAAAAAGAGAGAAGTTAGAAATAGAAATAGAAGAAGCTTGGCAATTGAAGCAAGAGGTAGCATGTACAGAATAAAAGGAATGAAAGTTTTCACAGTGAAGCTGTAGAAGAGAGAGCAGAGACTGTTCCCAATCCTTAGACGATCCAGTATGAAGTAGCTACAATGCATTTAAGAAAAGCCATCAGCATGTGTTGGGGGGCTGTTTCATTCTGAGGACCATGATGTAATCAGGGAGATGGGAATCTAAATATACATGCTATTTGGAAAAATTCCTTCTAGAATTAGTATTATTTGCCAGTAACGCAAACTGAATTTGCAAGTATCTTGTGGAAACTTGGAGAAAAATAATTTTTAAAAGAAGCAGAGATCATACGTGGATATTATTATCAATTATAACATATTAAAAATATAAAAGAATTGATATTTTCTATAATGTATGATATTGTTCTTTTTTCATGAAATGGACATATTTATAAGGGACTTTCTAATCCCACTTTTCTTGATTTTTTTTTTCATTCTTCAGTGATGAATGATAGACTCTTATCATAGTTTTTTTTTTTTTTTTAATAATATAACTTCTCCATGTGTTTGGAAAAAAAATACAGTATGTCATTTCTCAAGGTGTATTATTAAGAAGAACGGACAAAGTAAAATGGCCTTTCTAGACCCATGGTATTATTAAACCATATTTTTAAAATTTATATATCTTATACACTTACAACTTACATGTTTTATAAACATGTCTTTGTATAGCCTGTTCCTTCTGTTTGGTACACTCTTTCTTCAAACAAGTACTTGGCCATATAATTTCTTCTAGCTCCATCCTCCTTTGAATGTGAAGTCCAGTCTCTATAATTCTGAAATTACTATTCTATATATTTTTTACAATTTAAAATTATTGTGCATTTAATTCCTAACTTATTGATGGTTTTTAAGTTGCCTATCTGATATTCTTATGAAAAAATGTTAATCCTACTCTACAGTGTTTAGCAACACAGAGTGATGAAAAATGGGAACTGCTTATAGCAAAATACAGAAGGCATTTATTTAAAAGACATAATGAGCAACATTATATAAATGTAGGTATTTTATTCAAATTTTCCTCCAATCTGTCACCAACAGAGATGCAAATGCATATCAGGCCTGATAAAGATCATTAGACTGACATCTGTATTTAGCTGTTGTTGCACAGGGGTAAAGCATGGTGGCAGAAAGCAGATGTTGAAGGTGGGAAGATGTTATGTCAGTTGTTGACAGTGGGAGTCTTAATCAAGGGGCAACAAGAAAGTGACAAACAGAAATGAGCAGAGAATAAAATTGAAACGAGCAATGCTACAAAACTAAGTTGATTTGGGGCCCCCGTAATTAAGAATAGATATTTTATTGGCAAAGCCTGTTATGTTAAGTACTTTTGAGTTTTTTACCTCTTCTTGAGAGAACAGGCATAGATACATCTGTGTGTGAATGTATGCTGCCATATGCAAGGGTTGGGGTGAGACCCTGAGAAGTGAGAAAGTGAGGCTTCTGCTAAATGATCATAGCTAATTATTTTTCACTCTACAACATCACATAATTTCTTCTTTCCTTTGCTTGACTTCATATACACATTTATTTTGAGGGAGGAAAAAAAAATTCCTAAATGATTACTTTTTGTCATAATAACACACGGATGCTACCCCTAAAATTTACAAGGAAAAGGTGTTATGGACACGTAGTTTTTGGCACCAATATTATGTGTTTAGAAATCCTGTACTAACCAACACTTAGCAACAGACTGCATACAAAAATTATGACTCTTCACTGAAATATCAAAAAGCAGGTGGATGGTTTCTAGAAAGGAAAGATGATCTTTCTAGGAGTCTATAAAGGAGATCAAGGAAGGAATTTAAACTTGTTAGTACACATAATTAGTAATATCTAAGGCCATAATTATTTAATAATATGTAGTATGTGTCACCTTCACGAGGTGGGGATCCTGGTGATCAGAGCTGAAACGATGGGGGGACTATCAACTGATGATCAGTAGATGACTTTATTTCTTACAATCATTCCTTTTATACTTTACACAAGATCCGGTTACAAACAGGATACAGATTTACGTGCAGTGTGTGAATTGCGTGTGAGATGTGAGCTAAGGGCGGGACGTGGGTTACGTGCGGGCAATCAAGTGAGACAAGTGAACAATAACGATTGCCTCTTAGCTTTAAATGACAAGATCTCCACACTCAGCAGATCCATCTAAAGGAGGACATGAAAGCACGCTGGGGACCCTCCCATGTTTATTCCGGGCGTGGGCCCAGGAAGACTCTTGCCCTCCATCTCCTGGAGTTTTCTCACAGGATCCGACAGACCCCAGTCACACTGGTGAGGATCCGGGTTGCATTCCAACAAGTACGTAGTAGGCAACTTCTGATACAGTCTGAAATAATCTTATTGCCTGGTATTCACGTCCTGGGAAATCCCTTTTCGTGCCTGCGGCCTGGGTCTATTGCCTTGCTTATAATGAACATAATATAACCAAAGTCATGGGATAAGCCTTCCTGTCCTAGATTATAAAAACCTATGACTTCTGTTTCCCTTTCTCCCCCATCCCCATCTGTACCTCTTTCCAAGTACTTGCTTTGAAGAGAAACAATCTGCAGAAGACCGTATGGTCTACTCCCCTCTATGAGTAGAAGAAATAAGACGCTCAGTTCAGAAATGACCTTGGAGAAACTGCAGCCTGTCAACAGCCGCCCAAGGATCTGAAGACCCTTCCTCAGCCGGAGGCTTCAGATGAGAATGTACCTTTGCTGATACCTGGACTGCAGCCTTGTGATAGACCTTAAAGCAGAGGATTCATCGAAGTCCGGCTCACAAAAACTCAGATAATACATGTCTGCTGTTTTGAGCCACTAAGTTTTATATGAGGGAATAGCTACAGATTTTGGTGAGAAATGTAATTCTTAAGCAGTGCTCCCAGAAGACAAGTAAAAAGTTTACCAATGTCTGTTTTCTGATTAACAAATCGGAGCTGGGGGAGGTCTAACTTTTCTTTCTGTGCTACCAGAGAGAACAATCTAAAACAACCATCTAATTTGTTGTATCTTTACATGAAACCTTTCTTCCCCTCTTTGTTTTTTTTTTTTTAATTCTAGCTAGACTCACTCTCTTCATAATTTCATTTAGTTGTACAGCCTTAAATACCATCTATATGTGAATGACTTCCAAATTTATATTTTCCACTACACGTGTTTCTAAAAATCAAGATATATATCCTACTACCAACTTGATATTCCACTTGAAGGCCCGATAACACATCCCAATCACAACCATTCCCAAACTGAATTGACCTCACCCCCACTCCCAACATGCTACACTCACAGTCTTCATAGTTGAATTACTGGCAGTTCCCTTCTTCCAGTTGCTCAAAGCCACAGTCTCTGAGTCATTCCAGATGTCTCTCTTTCATATACTAATTCCAGTTTGCCAAGAACTCCTGCATGCACCATCAAAGCATATTCAGAGTCCACCAATTCTTACCGCATATTTATAAGCTGCCATAATCTTTCACCTTAATTATGGCAATTGGCTCCTAGCTGGTTTGACTACTTATAATATCCCCCTCTTCTGTCAGTTCTCACTATGGTCAGTAGGGTAGTCTTTCAAAAGCACTCTGTCCATTTCCTTCCCCTACTCAAACCATGCAGTCATTCCCCATTTCACTCAGAGCAGGGGACACACTTTCTTCAGTGGCCTACTAGGCCTTTGAGGCCTCTTTGATATCACTTACCAATTCTCTCTTCTGTACTTGCTCTTCTCAACAATGCTAATGTCCTTGCTCTTCTCTTAATATATGAGTCATGCCTGTTGCTCAGTAACATTCCTTCAGGTCTTTACTCAGATACTACCTTTGCCATGGGACCCAGTCTGACTACTGTCTTTGTAAATATAACCTCCTACCACTCTTTAAGACCCTTATGCTATTTTTTTCTTTATTCTGAAGCATTTATCACCACCTAATTTACTACATATTTTACCTGTGTATTTTGTTTCTTGCTTATTGTCTGGACTACTTTATTATAAACCAAAAGTACAGTGATTTTTAGTTTAATGATGTACAGTTTGTTCACTTTAAAAAAGAGTGCCTGGTATGTAAAAAAAATTTTTTTAAAAACCCCTCTGTAACCATTGGTTGACTGAATGAATACATGAATGAACCCCAAAGTAATGCATCCTTAAGATGGCTTTTTGACCTCTAAACATTCTCTTTCAGGGGTCAGCTCAGGTCACATGAAAATACTGCATTTCTCTAATGACTTTTCTTCATTGTCTGTGATTTTTACACCTGCTATTCTCTGCCTTTCATACTTTCCTTGTTTATCCCTCTATTTCTCTAAAATAATTCTCCCCATTGGGTTAACCATGCCTTGAGAGATAGCATAGATGCTGACTCCTTTAGTAAGTTTTTCCTGACATCCTTCCAAGGCTCATGCCCCCCCACCAAAGCTAAGCTTGATGCCCACCTATAAATTCCCAAAGATTTTCCATTTACCCTTTATACTTACTCAGTTCTGACTGTGCCAGGGACTTTGTAAATGTTACATGTGGATTTTTTTTTTTTATGTGGATATTTTAATCAATCAACATAAAATTTATTCTGGAAATACGTAGAGGAAATGGCTAGTGCTTCTGATCATCTTGTATCCTTTTCACAGTTTGCATATGCCCCTTTCTACCACTGTAAATGTTGAATTGCCTTCAAAAACTTTCACCTGTGACTTTTCTATTGCAGTCAAACTTCAAAGCATTGGAACCACTATGTACCCAGCGCACAGAGTCAGAAGTTCTTGGGAATCTCCTTCCTCTGGGAAAGTCTTTAGCCAATGACTATGGCCTAGAGAACTAGAAAAGCCCAGCTCCCTTAATTCAGAATGAGACAACTCAGGCTTAATATGGATACCAGATTTCCCTGGAGGGTGAGGCATTCAGGTTGAAACAACCCTGGCTGGACTTTTCTTAAAATTTCATTCTGGCTATCTTATTCTTCTGTGTACCACCCATGACGAGTATTCTACCAAGTATGGCATAAACACTCAACAAATTTATGTTGAATGAGTATGTGTTAATTGTACTAGCAGGCTTGTACTCTAGAAATTGGCTATCCTCTGGTTAAAAATATTTTAATAAAATCTTACGTAATAATCAAGCATTAAAAATAACAAGAATGACTTTAATGAATCAATATCCTTGATCAGTCTCAAAAATTTCATAGTATTAACCTATAAAAGAAGACATTCTTAAAAATACAAGGAATGAAACAGTATATTTTGGGAATAAAGCATGATACCTCCCTACTATAACATTTTCTTTATTTCCCACTTCAGAGTTATTCAGTGAAATTACAACATCTCTTTAAGATGTGAAGTCATATAGGAAAAACAACAACAACAACAACAACAACAAAAAACCTGTTCTGAGATGATTTCTCTTCAACGTCCCCTGTGTGATAACATGGGAGTCTTAAAGCTAAGTGCATTCAGCTATTGTCTCATAAAATCCCATTAAATATCCTCCTATATGAGTACTGCTAACATCCCCATTTCACAGATAAGAAAGCAGAAGCAGAAGGAGAGTAAATAACCTGGCCAAATCACCCAAATAATACTGCAGGTAAAGCTAAAAATAAAATGCGGTAGTAAGATAGAAATAAACTGTAAGCAGCATTTAAGGACTGCTTCCTCCATTCTCCACTGATAATTGATAATCTGTTTTCAATCACTTCTCTGATTCTTTCTCTCTCTCTTTCACTCTCTCCTTCCTTCCTTTTCTTTCTTTCATACCTCCTTCTATCAAAGTAGCAGAGAATGTCAAAGTATACAGAATAAAATTAAGGTAAATATTTCCCCCTAAAAGAAAATTACTTTTATGTGTGGTATGAAAAAGAATACAGTTACCCGAGACTTAATATACTTAAACACAATAAATGTACTTATTTGATTTATTATTTTTATGGCAGGGAAAGGCCTTATGTGTACCATTTATGTGGTTAATGTCAGAGATAAATGCATAACTTTCAATTCTTTTATATAATTATGTTAAATAATCAAATCAACTCTAAGAACAATGTTCATGACAGACATGGCCTTATTTTAAGAGAATCTTATTTTAATTTCATTTAATGTTTCGAAATGCAAACTTTCTGTAGCCTACAATCACAAGGAATGTTCTTTATATTAATATGACTCTATAATAGAAATGCACAAAATATTTTAACTTCAAATGAAGTTAATCCATCTTAAAGAGAGGTTGATTATCTATGATTCATGTTTAAAAGCAGATCTAATAGGCTAAGTAATAAATACTTTGGCTAAAAATCTTTCAAGGTAATGCTATTGTATTAGACAACAATTATAGGTCTTATATCCAGATGCAGTTTATTTGTAAATCCTTCACTTAATGGCAATTGCTTTAATATTTGCCTAAGGAAAATGTTAAAATATTAATAAACTAGTAACCTATTCTTTGACAGTGAATCACTTGTTTGAACTTTCAGTTCAATAACTTACCAAAAAAAAAAAAAAACCCTTAAGATTTAATATAAACAAGGAAATAGAAGTAAACATGTTGGGGGAGGAGTCAAGATGGCGGAGAGGTAGCAGGCTGAGACTACTTCAGGTAGCGGGAGATCAGCTAGATAGCTTATCTAAAGATTGCAAACACCTACAAATCCAACGGGAGATCGAAGAGAAGAAGAACAGCAACTCTAGAAACAGAAAATCAACCACTTTCTGAAAGGTAGGACGGGTGGAGAAGTGAATCCAAAGCGATGGGAAGATAGACCGCGGGGGGAGGGGCCGGCTCCCGGCAAGCGGCGGAGCAACGG